>NW_027042921.1:600000-788392 GCF_037950935.1 Myxozyma melibiosi
AACGACTTTGATTGCTGCTGCTGCCGGAGAGACCGCCTGGACCTGCCGCTCCATTAGTTCCCCGGTCTAGACGGCTGATTCGGAAAAAGCAGACTCAATGGGCTTGTCGAGGATGGCGGCGTGGCCGAGAATGGCGACGCAGGAGGCGCCGAGGAGCCAGAGGATGGTCGAGAAGGGGGAGGCTAGAATGCCGAGAGGGAGAGCTGTCGAGGGTGTTAGCTACACCGACTGGTGTGTGAGTGATGAAAGAGAGAGCATACCGATGATCAAGAGACCGACATAGAGTTGAGACGTAGTCAGACGCGTAAAACCTGGACAGCATTAGTACGCACGACCAAGGCATAAACTAGAAAAAAGTACGCATACCCAAGTTCAGGTCCTGTCCCTTCAAGTAGTTTATACCATAAAGACCAGCAGTAACAAAGATCTAAACAACAAACACAATCAGCACAAGCACGTTCCAAATCGCGCGCATGCGTAAAATAGAAGCATTAAGCCTCAAAGAAGGCCGGCCGCACGCGCATATCTCAGCGAGATCAAACCCGTACCAGGACAAACAGCAGCAGCATGTTTGTGAGCAGACTGTAGACCGAGAGCATGGCAAAGACAACGAGGTAATTTGCCGAGAAGTAGGTCAGGTTGAAGGACACGCGGCTCTGGACTTCGCCCATGTTGTTGGGCTTGGAGACGCGCTTGAAGTCGAAGAACTCGCCGGCTGGGCGGATCGCGCCCACTTTTGAGCGGAGGAGCGTCGAGTCCGTCTGCGCGAAAAAAATACAGTCAGATAGATGAAGAGGATATAAATGAACTACAACTGTAGAGGTAAACACATACCTTGAACCGCTCAACGAACTGCTGCACCTAAACAACAAAAAACCACCAAGTCAGCGCGTGAACACTCCGTACGCTGCAAGTATTCATCCCACAAACCTGTATATTCTGGAAACGGATACTCATCGTCGCTGCTGCTTATAAAACTACCTATTCTCTCTTTTTATTATTCTTCTTATTAAACCCGTCTAGCCACGCAGCTGTTGTCGTTGTCGAGAAAGGTGTGAAATGGGATGTGCGCGAGACGAGTAAATGGCGGCACACAATCTGCGGCTTCCAGCGCGATGGATAAATATTTCACGCGCATGTCAGCAGCGAGGGGGCTGTGTACATTTGAGTGATATACAGTACGTGGTTACATATTCGATAGATGCAGTCTAATATATATTCGTAGATTACAATCGTATACATCAGTCAGAGTCGGAGGAGGAGTCAGAGTCTGAATCTTCGGACGACGAGCTATCAGAGCTGGAGTCCGAGTCCGAGTCAGAGCTGGAATCTGAGGAGTCCGAATCAGAGCTCGAGTCCGAATCAGAGCTGGAGTCCGAATCAGAGTCTGATTTCGCACTTGATTTCGATTTCGTCGTCTTCTCAGCTTCAGAGTCCGAGTCGTCTGAGCTGGAGTCTGAAGAGCCCGAATCTGAGTCTGAGTCTGACTTTGTAGAAGGTTTCGGTTTCGTGGCATCTTCCTCTTCTTCTCCCTCTTCAGATTCAGAGTCGGAGCTTGAGTCTGAACTTGAGTCTGAGTCTGAACTTGAGTCCGAGCCCGAGTCTGAATCTGAATCTGAGCTAGAGTCCGAGTCTGAGTCTGAATCCGAACCTGAACTGGATGATGAGGATGCCGATGACGACGATGACTCGGAAGAAGAGGATGACGACGACGACGCGGAAGAAGAAGATGCTGATGACGACGACGAAGAGTCAGATTCACTGCCAGACTCATCATCACTACTCTCATCACTACTCTCATCACTTGACTCCTGCTCCTCTCCAACCAAAGCCGTCAACACCTTAGTCGCCCACGCAACCATATTCTCATCGTAAACCACCCCCTTTACCTCCCCGCTTTCCTTCCCATCCTTCTCTTGATCCTCCGCG
This sequence comes from Myxozyma melibiosi, assembly GCF_037950935.1. Taxonomy (NCBI): domain Eukaryota; kingdom Fungi; phylum Ascomycota; class Lipomycetes; order Lipomycetales; family Lipomycetaceae; genus Myxozyma; species Myxozyma melibiosi. The sequence goes on from NW_027042921.1 coordinate 601,930, forward strand.
GCCTTCTTCCCGCCTTTAACTTTCCTCGCATCGCCAATAATCCGCTCCCTCGCCCCTCCCTCCGGTAATCCTTCAAGATACTCCAAAACCGGCCCATGCCACGACTCCGGCAACACCACCTCCGTCGAAAACAAATGCCGGATAACCCAGTTCTGTTTCTGCTTTGAAAACTTCCACGCGCCGCGATCGCCCGCGTAGGCGTCGAGGTACCGCTTATACTCCGCGTACTGCTCGTCTACCGTCGGCGGCGCTTTGATCTCCTGGGTTTTCTTCGCGCGGTCCTTGGTTTTCTCCCGCTTGGGTTTCTTCTTGGCCGGCTCGTCTGTCGTAGCCGCTGCTGCTGTTGTTGTTGTTGAACTCGACGTCGTCTTATCATCGCCATCGTCTGATTTCTCAACCACCTCTTTCGCAACTTGCTTCACCCCCTCCCCCTCCTCCTCCTCCTCCTTCCTCTTCCTCTTCTTCAAGTTCTCGTCTTTCTTCGCCATATCTCTGTCTGTCTATATCCTCTCAATCTATCTCGTGTCGTCTGCTCAAACCAAACACATGACCAGATCAGCAAAGACATACAACATCCCAGCCAAGGCCCATATTTTTTTTTTCAATTCCCAATTTCGGCAAATATTAAAGTTTAAACGGTTTAGAGTTTATATGTTCAGTCCTCTCTTGTTTGCTGTATGCTGAGCAGCTGCTGTGATATCGGCATTGTTTAGAAGAACCTGTTGTGGTTCTCGATAGTGGTTCTTTTCACTGAGTGCATTAAAAAGACGTCTAGATGTATACTCTGTGAAAAAGGTGCTGCGTTTGTTGCTTGTAGAGAGACGGTGAAGAACTAGGAATCGGCAACTGCGGACACACACGAGGAGTCACTACAGAGTGCAAACTCCATCGCCGCCGACAGAAACGCGTGCTTTTTCTTGACTTGTTATCGTCATTGTACCCATTCAGATGCGAGCTTATATACTGCTCTTGATTAAAACCATACGTGGAATTATACCGATAGATATCGGGCTATGAGACGTTCAGGTTTTTCAAGTCATATATAAATATACATTCAATTAATACTCGAGCAAAGATTACAGAATTATAAACATGGCAAGATCAAAAAACATAAGAACGACAAGTACAGCATACTAAACCTCGTCAAACTATATCTTTCGCTCCCGTTCCGTGCATTTTCCTCATTCTTTTCTCTCTCCGCCTTCATTCATTTCTCGTTCATCGTCCACCCACAATTCCACCACCGCGGGCGACAAAAAATATTACAAAGAGAAGTGATTCTCAATTATCTATTTTGTAGCCTTCTTGCCGGTCTTCTTGACAGCGCGCGGCTTGGGGCTCTTCGACCGCAAATGGTGCTCGGGGATCCAGCTCTCGTCGTAGCCCTTGGCGTTGACGCTCGTAGACTGCGCTGCGGATTCGGCGGTGACGGTGGAAGCGGCGGCAGGGGCGGCGCGCTTCTTGGTGGCCTTCTTCTTGGGGAAGTACTTGGGCTGGATGTAAGAAGTGAAGGTGTAGTATCCAGCGGCGCCGAACAAGGCAATGAGGATAAGGTACAAGAAGAGCCTGAAAAAGACTAGTTAGCAGTTGTCCGCGAGTCGATATTAGTTCAACAAAACAATATCTTACATCTGAGGATCAAAGATCGAAAGAGGCGGGTCCTCGACATAAACGGTCGAGTTGTAGCTAAGGTACTGGACAAGCTGGCCCTCGTACTCAATCACCAGCACGATTCTAAGGAAATACTCCTTAGGCTCGACGTCGACGACAAAGCTGTACGGGACCGGGACCTTCGAGTGAGGCGGAATCTGGATAGGACCCACACGGGTTGCGGTGATCTATATCGAGAGAAAAAAACGGAAAAAGTCAGCGAATGCTCAATTAACAGAGATATCCTCGGTGGATTGACTTCAAGCAATCCGTCCCCACAGCTACACCAAGCATCACAACCTCTCACGAAAACCAGAGACTCGACTTACGTTCTCAAACGGAACATCCTTGCCAACCTGGAAGAGTGCCCCACCAGCAATCTGCACGATAGCCTCGTTCTCCTCATCGTTCGCGAGCGAGATCTCGAGATTGGTCGACACGGTGTTGAGCACCACGGGCGTCAACGGACTCGTGCTGTCCAGGAACTTGGTCTCGAGCACAAACTTGGGCGCGATCGCATCCTCGGCGTCGTCGTCAAACTCCTGTGCCCGCACCGACGCCGTCGTCGTCGCCAGCGCGGCGACTAAGAACCCAAGCAGTGCTTTCGTCGTAAACTTCATAATGTTCTTCTTTATAATGTCAATTCAAACAACAGCAACAACAACAACAACCAAAAATGCTGCAAATGCGTGTGCAGAAAGAAGAATGGAGTTATCCTTTTTGTTGTGGTCTGGCGTCAATTCGAGTTTGATGAGCTTTTAGAAGCCAAGTGGACACTGCTCGGGAAAACCCTAAGCCTCGAAGATATCTGAGATTTCGACTGTTTGCTCTCTTTCTTTCTTATTGTTATCGCAATTGTTTTGAAGGTTCTTTTATATATTAATTAAGGCCTCCGGATAGATTATGGCTATTGCTTTAAGCTTGAATGGTGTGGGTAGGCTGACGCCAGCTATACTACCTTGCGGCGATTGATATACGTCAAGTTAAGGCTATCATCCCCTCGGACTATCTCGATAGATACTTGCACAAGACAGCAATCCGATAGACTACCCTCGGAATCAATAGCTCAGCTGCAGTTTCATCACTAGCCAACCCAATAGTCCCACAAAAATCTGATATGCATTTCCCTGCAATCTTTCATTCTAAACCACCCAGGATACAATGCTAAACCCACCACCACAACCACCGTCTCAGAGCGGTATAATATGACATCCTAACGTCCCCCTACCTCCCCACCCAGACCGCGGCGTCAATTGGATATTAATCTGTGCTCGTGCCTGCGCGCCGCCAATGTCGCGGATCAGGGAGATCTCGATCGGTCTCTGCGCACGTTAGATCGTTAATGTCTTGTCTGTGTGATATCAAAAGTGTTTGTGGATATACTCACGCCTTGGTTTTGCTGGACCACTGTGGATAGCCGCGAAAGATGCTGATGGTTCTCCGCGTTCACGTCTCCAAACTTGACGATCTTGTCACCTCTAAGCAGGCCCTATAGAAATGAAAATAAACCACACGTCAGCTCCATTTCCCAGCCTTCAGCTCTATACAACGTTCCACAAAACCAGACACAGTATGAAAAGAAACATACAGCTTCATGAGCAGGACTCCGATCTTCTACCGAATTCACGACCGCGAACGCGACCCCATCCACCTCTGCGCCCGCGCCATTACCGACGCCGCCGCCTCGATTCAGGAGCATGCCAGAGGCAAGCCCGCCGGAAGACATTGCTTCGCGTATACTGGCGTGGTGCTCGTGCAGGACTTCTTCCATTTGTAGCATCAGACGCTTGAGATCGTTGCGGAGACGGATGACTCGTGTTCGCGTGATCCGCACTTTACGGCGGGGATAGGAGGTTAGCTGATGTCCTGACTTCAAGTTCGATTAAAAGCAGTAAAGGCATACCTTGCGCAACATCTATATCGTCTCGCGGGAACCCATCAGACGTCAGCAGCGGTGTGCTCATATCAACATGATGCTAGAGATCAGATCAGCACTCAACCGCAATCACTCCCCCTCCCACACCCACTCCCTCCAAACAACACACAGACAAATCACCATACCGATTCCAGAACCTGAATAAGCGAGTCAAGCTCATCCTCCAGCGCCCGCCGCTGCCGCATCAACTCCTCCAATCTACTCGACGACGACGACGATGCCAATGACGTCTGTGGAAACCTCACTCGCGCAACAGACGGGTCATGGATATTCTGCCTTCTGTCCTCCCCGCTATTCCCTGTATGATTCTCCATCGCCGCTCTCAGTCTCTCCGGTCCAACTGGTATACGATCACGAGTAGTCCAAAAGTTCTTTGAGGTAGATCGGGGGGTCAATAAGGCTTACTAACTAAAAATGAGGGTTGGGAGGTTTCCATTCACTCTCTCTCTCTATATTCAGTATGCCTACCGTACTCTTGTCATATAATCAGAACCTAAAAGATTCGCGTACCTTCAGACTCCTAGCACGTTAACCCCATCCGCAGCGTTGCTCTAGTTCACCAATTGACAAAAAACAATTCTCATAAATCTCATCATGAATCTGATAAAAAAAAATTTCTAAAGTAGAAATAAAAAAATCTTTGCCCCGGGTGGGAGTCGAACCCACGACCTTGAGATTATGAGACTCACGCTTTAACCAACTAAGCCACCAAGGCATTTTTTAATTTTTAAAAAATATGTGCCTTTATAAAGTCCTAGCAGTTCCTTCTACACACGATTTCTGCTGTAACAGGTCAGCTATTAAATCGGTATGTATGCTGCTTCATTTCTGTGGTGAATCATGATGAAGTCATGAAGTTATAAGATTGACGGACATAAAGAGTTAAAACTTGGAGATTTATTACTACTTCAAGCCAAGTAAACCTATCATAAACCCATATCTTTGAACACAGACTCTCTTGTCATCTTCGAAATACCCATAACAATCCACCTAATTATACAACATAAAAAACAAAGACAAAGAAAAAAAGACTTTGAGATGCTGATTACAAATTTCTACCATCTTGCAGTATCTCTATACGTTGGATCCATGACCACAGACGCCAACACATTGTTATCAGAAGCAGTCTCACTAGTCGTAGATTGCATCGCAGCAGCTTCGGTGGAAACAAGAGCACCAGCAGCAGATTCACGATTAGCGAAAGATTGGGTGGAACGCATCAGGTCGCTGTCAAACGAGATCTTGGAAATAGTCACGTCACCGTCTTCAACAGCAACTTTTGCACCCGGTCGCTCAGACGTCTTGTTACTTGCGCGGTCCCAATCAGGCGAAAACCCGCTCGTCCCCGTAAAAACGGAAGACGCCCCTGCTCTTTCCTCCGAAGTCAATGACAGAGCGGTCGAGCGAGAAGTGGGGATCCCATAGTGAGGAAAGAAACTCGACAATTTGCGCACTTTCGTCGATTGCTCTGCCACCATCCCGAGAAACGGATTTTTACTCGTGGTGCTCGTGATGCTGCTCGACATTCTGACAGTACCATCTCGCGCACCCGGAGGCTGTTCACTAGCTGAAGAAGAGCTGTTCGCATTCAGAGGCGCTCTGGAACTCTCAGTGACAGAATCGGGTTTGTTGATAGTCCAGGTTGGGGAAGGGGTATACAAATTCTCAGATAACGAGCTAGAACGCCATTCTTGCGCCGGCACCTTCAGAAGATCAGACGCCTCTCTAGAATCATTCCGCATTCGAGACGCATCGTCGACATTACAGGAGGCAAATACTTCAGACAGAGGTCTATCGACCGACCGCAGACGAGCTCGCTGGGGACTTCTCTCGCCGTCAGTCTCGCGCGAGGCTTCGGAGTTTGAGAAGAGCTTATACAGTTTGTCGCGCACACTTCCTAGTTTCCATGCGGTATTAGTCGAGGATGACACATTGCGGGATGTAGGGTCCTGCCGGGATTGGTCAGACGGAGACGCTCGTGAGGGTTCCCCGGGTACTCTAAATCTTCCAATCTCAGTAACCTCTTCAGCGGCATAGAAGGAAGTGGTAGACACAACAGCCGGTTGCCTATAAATAATGCAATGCAATGTTAGTAAATGTCATCAGATATCGCACTTTTGTCATTGGGTTAGTTTCTGGTTCGTACGACGAAGGTACAGGCGGAGCTCGTCGCTTTGAATAATTCGGAAACACGGTCTTCACGTTAGCAATCCTTGGCTTCTGAGCAGGTGGCGCGTTGTTATCCTCTGTCGCTGATGCAGTGGCGGTAGAGCCACGATCTTGCAGACGGCGGATGAAAGACATATAAGAGGACGTCGAGTGATTCGTTTTTTGCTGCTGCTGATGTTGCGATTGCTGCTGACGCAATCGACGAGGCTCAAGGGGCGGAACCTGAGAGATAGCATACAGACTATCTGATTCACCACCGAAGCTATCATTTGTGCGATCAATAAGAATGGCAGACTGCTGCCCGGCATCGCCTTCGACACCCGTCTGGCGACGCGGTTCTCCCGAAAATTGCCTGAATCCCAGATACGGATTGTATGAATCACTTTCTCGGTGCTGCTGCTGCGGTAGATCACCAAGCTCACTTGGCTCATCAAACAAATACTCGCGCGCAGCACTTTCAGCCACTTGAGACTGCAGCATTTCATTCTCAAGACGATCTACTTCCTCGACATCAATAACAGAGCTGACTGTCTTCCGGCCCTTGCGATCAAACGAAAACATGCCCTTCACGCTCTGCAAAAACGTCTTGCGGCCTCGTCCGGAAACCGTACCACCGCTGCCGCCGCTACTGACGACGGCGCCTGGTTTACCAGGAGCGTACGCGTATCCCGAAGATTGCGGCTGAGGGACTGGCCCCCGTCGCCGCAGACTGTACGTCGGTTTCCCTGTCATGGTCTTGCTCCTGAAAAGACTGCCCGTATCTCTGTAGGTCGTACTTCTAACCGACTCATGGCGCGAAAGCGACCCGTAAACAGACCCGTCCGCCACGCTGCGCGCTGCTGCCGCGGCCGCTGCAGCGGCGTCGTTGGCAGCCGTAGCGGCCACGTCTTGCGGCGACGACAAGGTGCGCCGTCTCGCGAGTTTCATGGACGAATACTTGCGCTTGTCTCTCTCCGTCTGCGCGTCACGCATCGTCGTCCGCAGCGATCCGCCGCCGCGAGAGAGACTAGCGTGCGAGAGCGGCGGCAGGTGTGTAGAAGCCGGACGCGGGCGCGGGGCGGAGAAGCTCGCACTGGTTGTTCTGGAAGAAGCTGAGCGTGATGGTGTTCCATTTAAACGATTTAGAGGGACGGGAGCTAGACCATATGCGGTACGCGCAGCGGCTTTTGAAAGCTCATCGACTGGGGTACGTGGAAGGTGGCGCGCGGGGTAGGCGCTGTGAGTAGATGATTCCGATGGCGGACCCATTGAGCCGTGCAGAGGAAGCCGGTGAGATGATGTAGACTTCTGAAGAAAGAGTGGTGTGGAGTGGGGAGGCCGTGGTGGTCTGTGAAGCGCAATGGGAGGAGAGAGTGGTGAGAGATCAGGCGCGAGGATGAAAACAAATACGGCGCGCACAAATGAAAAGTAAACACCGCCTCTCAGTTCCAACACCGCACCCATTTAGATATTGAAGCAAAAATGAGCTATAATATATTTGATCTACATTTTACACGATTCACTCAGGTATTGGTTTGTAGTATTTACTATATAGGTAAATTCACCAGTCACGTCACATCAAAATGATACATATAATGTTATTTTCAGCAGCTCTACACAATTCATATCCCATAGCAGAACATGAAGGCATTTAGAGAGCAGCAATGACAGACTCGTAGGACGAGACAGTCAAGCCAGAGCCGGGCTCGTTGCCGACGTAGGTGATGACGCCCTTCTTGACGACGAGCGCGTAGCGGCCGGTGCGGAGACCGAATCCGGGGGGAAGCTGGAGGGTGAAGCCGAGCTTCTTGGAGAGCTCCGCGTCGGGGTCGGTGACGAAGTAGACGGAGTCGTCGGAGACCTTGTTGGCCTTGGCAAAGGCGCTGTGGATCATAGTGTTAGAAAGTGTTGAATAGATAGAGAAATGGAGTGGATGTACCTCATGACGAAAGGATCGTTGGCGGCAACGACGATGAAAACATCGACGCCCTTGGCCTTGAGATCAGACAGGTGCTCGAGGAAGGGAGGAACATGGTTCTCCATGCAACTGCACATAAAGAGATCGCGTTAGTCGCAGAGAACAAATAGTTACAAGAGAGAGAGACGCATACGTAGGAGTGAAAGCACCGGGGATGGAGACGATGACGACGGTCTTGTCGGCAAACTCCTTGTCGAAGTCCAAGGGTCCGGGGATACCGCAGGCTAGAGGATTGATGAATTAGTCAATTGATCAGTTATGAGATTGAACAGATAGATGAATTCAAGATACCCTTGATGTCCGAGGTCTCGGGGGTGATAGGGACGTAGACAAACTTGGTCTCGGTGGGGAACTTGTCTGTTCAAAAGTATGAAGTTAGCGCACGCCGACGATAGATAATCAATCAAAAAACTCAAGTCTGCTATTCGCAAGTCAGGCAACAGATGAATTGATTCATTAGAGGGAGATCGCAAGCAGACTGGCGGTAAGCCAGCTCTCGCAGCAACTTCCTCCGCCTTCCTTCGGCAGGAACGAAGACAAGTGTGACATCATCGGGACATCTGCAGACCGGCGAGCGGCAGACAGAGAGACGAAGCAGCAGAAGCAAAACAGAGCAAAACCGTACCGTTAACAGCAACCATTGTGAAGTAGTAAGATATTGGAGGAGTAGTAGTCAAAGCAGGATATGCAGCAAGAAGGAAGACGGTGGGCTGGGCGGAGGAGAAGGAGATGATAGAGAAAGGCGCAGATCGAGGCCTTAACTCTACTCAAAAGCCAAAGACAACCTCGTTTTCCCTCCGCTGCTCGCTCTCGTCCTGCTCGGCTCTGATATCACCAGTTCTTGCTATTATCTGCTATAGCCAGGCTGTATTTTACTTGTAATTGACACCTAGAATGTCTTTTATATCCACCAACACTACCGCAGCTGCCGCAGCAGCTCTCTCCTCTCGTGTGTCCTCTAACCGAGTTCCAGAGATTCACCGCTCAGACCAGGCGCCTCCTTACTAATCTGCCTTCCTTCGCCGTTCTCCGTCTCTCTTCGGCCATAACAGCAACAACAGCATCTTCATTGCGCAAGGAAATTTATTATCGTCAGTTAAACCGAACAATCACTGTCCGCAGAAAGTACAAAACGCCTCTAGAACTAAAGAATAAGAATAGCAGAACAAAAAATAGCCAAACAAGGTAAAAGAAATCAAAGAACCCCGGATTTAATCATCACCGTATCGATATACACTCACCGAACCACTCTGAAGCAATGAAAAAAAGATGCACCCTGGAGATATAAAAATAGAATAAAAGCAGAAGCAAGTAAAACCCAGAAATCTATAATACTGAAAATGCAAACAGCCAATAAGAAAACAAACCAAAACTAGCTTCGTCTTGAGCGAATCATGTTCTGTACCCGGCCAAGCAGTCCCGCAGCTCCATTAGCAGCTGCCGCACCACCAGACGAGCTGCTAGTAGTCGCCGTCAGGCTCTCGTCCGAGATCGACTCCTCTTCATCCTCGGCGTCGTTGTACGCGACCGAGATCAAATACTCGCGTCCGCTGACGTCAAGCTCGTCAGCATCATAGTCGCCTAGCTCGTCCCAGATCTCGTTGCGCTCGACAGATCCTAACTTCTTGCTCGTCCATGGCCGCGTTGCTCCTTTTGAGCTCTTTGTAGACGCGTAGCTCGACGACGTGAGTGCCGGCCGCAAACCTGTCGAGGGGAGGCCCGACTCTTCGTCGCTCGCAGAGATCAGCAACGCGTCCGACTCGGAGGCATCATCGTCAGTATTGCGGCCCGTCATAGTCGCCAGGGTCTCGGCATCATCCTTCAGAAGCGCGGCTACAGCCGGCTCGGGCGTAAGCCGCCACGAGAGGCAGGCGACGCCGACGAGCAGGATGATCGTTCCGAGGGCTACAAGGCCGATTTGCAAAGGCGACAGCCGCGAGGCTTGCTGGAAGTAAATCAGACCGTCGAGGATCGCGATGATGTTGTAGATGCAAAACACGAGAGGATAAAGCACCGAGGTCGAGCACAGCTTCAGACCCTCATGAAGGAAATATAGCTGCGTGAGCGCGAGTACGACAAGGCCGAGCAAGATAAGCCAGGTTTCGTATCGGTTGAACTGGTTGTTCTTGTTGATAACAGACTGCACGAGAAGCTCGACGGCAGACTTTGCGAGCAGGAGCGAGTGCGCGGAACCGATGCCGCTCACGACACCAAACAGCAGACCGCGGATGAGTTTTCCGCGATGGGTGTGCCCTCGCTTCCAGGTGCGCATCATACGCAGCACGACAAGCAAAACGACGGCAATGAAGATGGTGATGAAAAACCAGAGAAGGAAAGGTCGCTGTCGTAGAAGGTAGAGGAGTTCTTCGAGCGTGTGGTTGGGTTCGGGCAGTGCGCCGAATGCCGCGATCAGGATAGCTCCGGCGGTGACGAGGATGGTGCCTATGAGAGAGTATCGCGTGAAGGGTTCGGAAAGGAAGAGAGTAGCGCAGATGGAGTTGAACACGAGAGAGCTCTGTAACGCGGAAGGAAAGAAGGTCAGTACTTTGATCTAAATATATCACGAAGAACAACAGAGCAGCAAGAGACATACCGCCTGCAACGGCGCGTAAATGACGAGCGGCAGAGCCGTGATCTGGAATCCGGAACCAAAGATGTTTGTAACGAGGAAGAGACCCATGCCGAAGAGCCACCGCTTGCGTTTGTAAGGCGGCCGCTGGATCTGGCCCAGCGGCTTTTCGTCTTCGAGCATATGCGACTTGCGCTGCATGGTGAGGCCGACGGACTGTGCGGCGGAGGAGAAGATTCCGACGACGAGCCCGATGGCGATCGTCTTTCCCGAAGCCCCGCTCATGGTGAGAGAGGAGAAGTAGCAGGAGAAGGATAGGAAGAAGGAGAAGCAGAGCTGATAACAAAGGGGATGTGAGCAGCGGTGACGAAGCTGAGAACAAACCGCAGCGAGGCGGCACGTGAGTTGAGTTCTGCGCTAGTCCGAAAGAGGCAGCCGCAAAGCAGCAGCACGTGCACTCAGCGACGCGGCGGTTATGCAGCGCAGTCGCCCGATTGGGCCAATCAAGTAGGGTTCGCGGTTTATCTCACGTGATTCAAGGTTTATGGCACAAGTGAGCAAACATCACGTGCACGGGAGTGTCCACTATCGGATATGGCCCAGGCGGCTATCTTCTGCAACCGGCTTAGCTCGCCTCGACTCGACGCCTTTGCCCTTTCTCTTCCTCCTCCTCGTATCCTCACCGCCGTATCTCTACTCCCGCCAGCACAATGTCCAACACTTCTCTTACTGACGACCAGGTGGGTGCTGTTCTGTTGCTTATGCTGCTGTGCTTGCGATTGTCGGACGACCGGTCTAGGGAGCGAATTGCCTCGGGGCCTCCTTCCTTTCCTCGTCCGTTTTTCAAGTGCTCACCACCGAGAAACCAATCTAACCTCTTTTTTCTCTTCTTTTACTGCAGGTCGACACCGAGCTCAAGAAGCTCGTGCAATTCATCAAGCAGGAGGCGCTTGAGAAGGCTCGTGAGATTCAGATTAAGGTGAGCACCTCGTTTTCTGTTCTCCCTCCTGATATCTATATCGGTAGATAGGACGTATAGCGATTGCAGACCGGAGCAGAGAGCAGGTGAGGAGTAATTGAGTAGCTGAGATAGAGCATTGAGATTGATTGCTTGTTGCAATTGCTTCTCCATTTCTGCTCCTCGTCCCTACTCTGCTCCTCGCTGCTCTGCTCTGTCTGCTCGCTACTACTCGGACATCTCCTATCCGCCATGCTATCGAGTATCAAAAAACCATCAATCCAAAACACCCTCTAACAATCATCCAGGCCGACGAAGAGTTCGCCATCGAGAAGGCCAAGCTCGTCCGGTCCGAGACCGCCAACATCGACCAGGTCTACGAGCGCCGGACGAAGCAGGCCTCGCTCGCGCAGCAGATTACAAAGTCCAACATCACCAACAAGACCCGTCTCCGCGTGCTCGCCGCCCGCCAGGAGGTTCTCGACCAGGTCTTTGAGGAGGCTGCGTCCAAGCTTAGCGCTATCTCGGCCAACAAGGACAAGTACTGCGTCCTGCTCAAGGATCTGATGTTGGAGGTACTTTAGTCTTTATAATCGTACAATTGCTCTCACTTCGATGGTATTAACAATATGTTTAGGGTGCCTACATTCTCTACGAGAAGAGCATCGTCGTCTCCGCCCGTGAGGCCGACTACGACCTCATCAAGACCGGCATTCCCCTCGTCCAGGAGGAGTTCAAGAAGGCCGTCGGCACCGACTTGACCATCACCATCGACGAGTCCAACCCGATTCCCGCTGAATCGTACGTTTCCCCATCACCTCTCTTCCTCCTCATCTACATATAGCTCAACTAACAAATTCTACAGAAGCGGTGGTGTCATCCTCTACGGCTCCGCCGGCAAGATCGCAGTCACAAACACGCTCGACGAGCGTCTCAACCTCTTGAACGAGGAGTCCCTCCCCGCCATCCGGACCGCCATGTTTGGCCCCAACCCGCTGCGCAAGTTCTTTGACTAAGAAAGCATGTCTATAACTCCTTACATTTATTTATGTTTAATAGTCTTTTGTCGTGTGTGCCTGAAATAAAGAGGTGATTTTCGTTTTGTAATAAGTTTGCGTTGGCATTAATATATCGATTTCGATTTATAACACTTTTGTTTTCTTTTCCACTGTTGATTTATGACGTGGTTTCCTTTTGAATATATAGATAGACACATATTTGATCTCAGAGATGCATATTGTCTGGAACATCAATGCGGTTTGGTAACGAGGAACTATGTTCTCACCACAGCATTACATTCCACACAGCCATTCCAAAGAGTCATAACACGTTAAACAGAGAGATATATGAATTGATTGAGAGATAGAAAAGCTGATTAAAGCAAAACAAACCAGCACAGCGCCGCGGTTGATACCAGCGCTGCAAGCGAGCCGCTGCGGCGGCGGAGGTTGGATGCGTCAGAGGATGTGCTGGAGGGTGTAGATGATGTAGAAGAGGAGGAGGGTGATGGCGATGAGGAGGAGTGGAGGGGTGAAGAGGAAAGAGGGGGTGATGATGATTTGCTGGTGGACGAGGAGGATACAGAGCACGATGAAGAGATCGGGCTACTTGCCGCCACGATCTCGGACGAGCTCGACGGCAGCGCCGACGACGACGACAATACTGAAGATGAAGATGAAGACAAAGACGCAGACGTCTGCGACCTCGCAACCCCACTACTTCCACCCATCATGCTCGTCGTCTGAGCAGAACCGCTCGTCGAGCTCCCACCGATAGCCGAGACCCCGTCCTCGGCGGTGAGGATGGAGAGCTCGCTCGCGACCGCGGCGGAGTCTGTGAGTAGGCTTGAAGGGAAGTAGTGTGAGAAGATGGAGAGGATGTCGGGTGGTATTGAGGATGTTAAGAGAATTTGGTCGAGGGCGTTGAGTGATGAGGAGGAGGGGGAGGGGGTTTGTGAGGTGACTGGGTGGAGGAGGAGGGAGAGGAGGAGGAGGGGGAGGAAGAGGAGGTAGGATGAGATTCGGGGGATCATGATGGCGTTTGATGGGGGTGAGGTAGAAAGATCGAGAGATGTTTGTATACAAGAGATGTTGTATACAAGAGAACAGGTAGTGATGCTACGGTCGTCACGCGTCTTTGATGTCGCGTGCCTGATCTCTTTGCGTGAAGTGCCAGTGATTGGATGGTGACAATATCACTTTTGGAAGAGAAATGAGTTGTTGATGATTACTTGAGATTACAGAATATATCTGCATCAGATGCAGGAGATCAAGCTATGTTCCATACCATGCACCTCTTTCATCCGAGCAACGCGACTACCAAATCCATCCATACACCCCCCCTCAACTTCCATAAATACCACAACTCAAAAATACACATCTCCCTTCCTAAAACAAATTCCCAGACCCTCACCACTGCTCCTATCCTCAAACGACAGACGAGAGGGGAGAGAGAGAGAGAGAGAGAGATGAAACTATGAAGGTGGTTGGGGAAGAAGAAGAAGCAGGATTAGCCGAGCCTGAGAAAGATGGACAGAGCAGGATTCGCCCCGTTCCCCGATTTGAAGTTTGTTCGAACTTTTTAGCGTTTTCTGCCTGTATACAGAGCAGAAGTTTTAGAATAAATGTATTATGCAGAATAAAGAAAGAGAAAGACAGAGATCGAGAGATATTTGGAGAAGATAAAGAGAGTTGCAGACAAATCCAAAATGAAACCACAAAAATCACAAGCCGAAATTCCACAATCAAGTATCTTAAATCAAAACAGAATAGAGTAGAAGAATAGAAAAGGTACGCAGGACGTCAAAAGCCCTGAAACCAGGTTAGAAAGTGAAAAGTGAAAAGTGAAAAAGTGAAAAAGTGAAAAGTGAAAAAGTGAAAAAGTGAAAATAGAAATAGAGGTGGGTAGAATACGAGGACGGGAGGAGCAGGATCCGCGGACGGGGGGAAATTAATCTGGTTACTTCATCTGTGAATGAAAAAGTTTACTGGCGTTTATACCTCTTTCGGATTCTTCTATTTCGTTTGCTGGTTTTGAAGGGATGATGTAGTTTTGTTCTTCTGCGCAGGTACAGATCATGATGTCTGATAAATCCGAAAAGACAATCGTGATCCCAGATTCAAGATCACAACACAGCACCACCACACGACAACCTCCCTCGCCCGTCAAACAAACAAGGCACAAAGTCGGCTGACCGGCTGTATAGGCGAACAGACCAACTCGTATAAGCTTAAGCTCATAATTATAGTACCCTTCAACTCTGGCTGACAATCCACCGTCTTGCCTTTTTAATACAACACGGGAGAAGCTCAGGAAGGGAAGGAAGGAAAAAGTCAGATTGATCGATTCGGTTTGAGATATCACAGTTGATTTCTGTTTTGTGCAACTCGCTCAGAAGATGAAGGGTGGTGATGGGTCGAGGTGGTATATCTGCATGCAGGACGTGGTTTTAGTGAACGCAGAGAATCAGATTTGATCATTAGTTACTGACACTGGTTGGAAGACCAGCTCGCTGATACAGCTGATACATACTAGACATAATAGACAGCTTCGAGCACAGGAATGGTACAGAAACAGAGCACGAGATATGCATAAATCACATGCAGAATCATAAAAGTACAGACGCAGTCTTTCGGTATTTGGTATTCCACGCCTGCCGACTTCCAACCTTACACCCTCCTTCAGAACACAGTAGATCTACACGCTTTCCAAAAGCCGACAAGAGCACATTCTTTCCAGAAAGAAAGTCAATCGCACTCATAGTAACTATCCCAAAATCAATCTTCCAGAAGACAGATCGCAGGCTGCAGGCTGCAGAAGTGAAGTGCGCCGTACGCTTGGACCACCGGGCATCTGACATCTGATGCAGGTACGCGCCGACGAGCTAAATTAAACAACATGACAAGAGGGACTAAAGAGAAGAGAGAGAGAGGGAGGGTGGTTTGAGATGACTGGGATTTCTGGGTTTCCAGGGTAGGTACCGCTGGCAAGCTAGTCAAGGTCAGGTCAGGTCAGGTCAGGTATTGGAAGTGTGTGTATATCTGCGGATTTAAGAGCGGTGAAGTCTGTGAAAGAGATGGGGAATCTCCTCCGGCATCTGTCTTGAAGATATTAAAAAAAAAACATCTTATGAGACTAGCACTCTGGTCAATTAGTGCTGGTATAGGTTTGATAAGAGTCGATCACGCGTAGTAAGTCTGTCTAATTTCGCAGAGTTGCCCAGACACATACTCGCAGCCTCGACGCGCCCGAAAGAGAAAAGCTGCCGCCGGTGATCTGCAGGTACCTAAATAACTGCAGACAGCCAAGCTCACAATGAAACTGAAAAGATAGATGACAGGAGAAGCAGGAGGAAAAGACGCGGAGATTAGAGTAGAGCGCAGGTCACAGACCGGCGGCGAGGAGGGCAGGGAGGGCACGGCGCGGCGGGTCGGTTGCGGATATATGGCGCAGGTGAGCTCGGTTTGGATGGTATAGTGAGATGGAAGTGCAGCTGTGATTGTAACTGTAAATGACAGTCCGTGATACGAGGAGGAGGAGGAGGAGGAGGGATGGTGGTTTAGAGGTAGAGAGTAGATATTAATGCTACTCATCTATGTACAGTAAACAGCAGAAGACAAATAAAAGAGATATCAGTATAGAAAACAGAGATGTAGAGTGAGAAGACTAGGGAAGAACGAGAAATGGAGATCAAAGATGCAGATCATGAGAAGTATGGCGAGAACTGCAACCGAAGTGCCGACTCTTAGAGGGCGATATGAACGATCGCCGTTTAAGCAAACGCCGTGTGAGTGGAAGAGAGTTATGCAGAGTTGATATGAAGTGTGCTGATCAGGCAATGGATGGTGTTGATGAATGCTGAGGGAGTGGGTATAGTTGTAGGCGGAAGAGAGGAGATCGTGGAGGATCAGCAGCGTAGACAGCAGACACAGACAAGAAGAGGCAGAGAGTGATGAACAATGAAGTGAATAACAAAAAAGCGACAAAACAATAACAATAAAACAGTAAAAGAATAGAATAGACAAATATGATAATGTACGATACTGTAATGCCAGCTCATCGCGGCGTTGCTCATTAAGGAAAGCTGCGGCGTTAATAGGGGCACCCAGGCCGGTCTTCTATTTACTCTCTGCGACTTGTCTTCTTTCCCTCTTCTTCTCTTCTTCTGCTGTTGATTTATCTTCTATTGTCTTGTGTTTTGCTGTTTGTCTACATATTCGCTGGATTATATCTGTATCAGACATACACACCCACCCTCTCCCGATGACGACACATACCCTCCCCCTCCAGCCCCAGATCGCCCTCCAACACCACCAGCAGCAGCAGCAACAAAAACAACCCTCCCAGCGGCTGCGCACATTCCCACCCGGCCCGATCCCGGCTGCTCCGCCAGCGATAGTGCGGAAGGACGAGCACGGCGTCGACTGGATCTCGTTCCAGTACTCGAAAGACAGAGTCCGCACGGAGTACTGCATCCGCTGCGACGTCGGCTCCGTCAACCTCAGCGAACTGTCTAAGCAGTTTCGCAAAACCAACTGTGTAGGCATCATGATTCTTCTATACTTCAGTCGTTAATAGCTCGCATTGCTGACAGAGTGGAAGATCTACCCGCGCGCGGACGTGCCGGAACCGCACTATCGCGGAAATCGCCACAAATACGAGAATGAGTGCAACAGGATAGGAATCGCACTCGCGTACCTGAACCCGTCGCTGAGGGGTAAGCGCGGGCTTATCCAGCGTGCGGTAGACTCCTGGCGCAACTCGAATTCAGATCCGAAGCTGCGGTCGCGCAGAGTGCGCAGGCTGTCGAGACAGAAGAAGAAGCCGGATGAAGGGCAACAGCAGCAGCAGCAACAAGAGAATGGAAGGCAAGCAGTGGGAGGAGTTGGGGAATTGAAAGCTAGCAGCAACGGGGGATTGCCGTTCACGCAGGCTGGAGCGACGGGCACGATCGACTGGAGACAGCCACTGGGCTTCGGCGACGATGGAAATACTACTAATTCGAGCGAGTCGCCGTCGCCGGTGATTATCCAGCCAGCGCTGTTTTCTCGGACAGATGTACTGAATCCGCTCAACTTTCCGTGCTCGGTGAATGCGAACCCGGTAGCAGACGAGGACACGAGAGTGACTGAGCCGTCATTGGCTTCGGAGGAGACGGGAAGTGGGAGCAGTAGTTTGCTGATAGGGAAAAGCAAGCCGTTGAAGTATATAACGGTTGAGACGGACCCTAGTGTGAATCCGGATAGCAAAGTGCGAGTGAGGGTTGCGATTGAGAATATTAGTCTTGAGAAGATTCCGGACAAGTATCGGTTTGATCATGCGGTTTTTGTGTCGTCTGTTGTGTCTTCGCTTTCGCCTCATTTTCAGCAGCAGCAGCGGCAGCAGCAGCAACAGAAGGATGGAACGATGCAGCAGCATGAACAACAGCAGCAGCACGAACAACACGAACAGCAACAGCAACAGCAGCAACAACAGCAGCAACAACATCAACAACATCGACAACACCAACAACAACACAGACTAGAGCGCGCAAGGATTGAAAAAGAAATCAACGAGCTGGGGATCAAGATGGCATGGCTGCAGCCGCGGCTGTTTGAAGGACGGATGCAGTTCCTGCAGCGGTCACTGGACGTGTATCGGAGTAAGTTAGTGGCCGTCGGAGGAGCGTCGAGCGAGCTGGCGTTACGACGGGGGAAGCAGCGATGGCTGCAGAGCAAGCTGAGCACGAAGATGGATCCGCGGATGTGATATATACGACATGATATGATACGATATGAGAAGATACAATGGATTGGATAAAGAGCAATGTGGACGCAGAAAAGGGTTTTGTTTACTTTTTAGGTAAAATGAAAGAAAAGAGCGAGAACCGTAGAACGGGACCCAGATCTGCTCGAGATGCGGTGACGTAGTGCGTGTGTTGTTGTGGGTACAACTACACCTGCTTAATATAATAGTGATAGCACGTGTTTCAGTCCCCACAACACCGCACTGCAGATCAGAGAGTTATCGACAGATACGCTAAGAAGATGCCGCACGCCTCGAGCCACCTGCGCCCGGCGCCGTCACTTTTTGTTTACTTCCCCGACTCTTCTCTTCTTCCTTCCTTCTATTACTCCTCCTCCTCCTCCTCTTCACCTCTCCTACTCCTCATCGTCAACTCGCCATGAGCAACCGCACCTCCCGCCCTCCCCGCCAACCCTACGGCGGGAACATCGGGCTCTCTGTACGTCTCCTCATCTCATCCTCATCTCTATCTCTCTTCACTCTCTCTACTTCTATCTCTCTCTCTACTCTCTCTCTCTACCCTCTCTAACTATCTCTCCAGACCTCCTCCTCCATGTCCTCCATGTCCTCCTACTCCGCCCGTCCAAAACGCCAGCCCTACGGCGGCAACATCGGCCTCTCTGTACGTCTGCTCTTCTCCACCCCAGCCACCCACCCACCCCCATTCTCACACCTCTAGACCTCCTCCTCCATGCACTTCTCCCCCTCCGCCTCAACGAACGCTGCCCTCGCCGCGGCCTCCGTCGCAACCATTTCCCGCTCTCAATCCATGAGCTTGTCCTCCGCAGGTACGTCTCTCCCATAATCATCATTCCTCTCTCCATCTTCCGATGAATGTTAGACCTCGTATCTCATGTGCTGATCTCTAGCCGCCGCTGCAGCTCTCAAGCACGACCAGATCAATGCAGCCCAAGCAGGCCGATCTGTCCTTGTACCTTCCAAACGCGCCCAAAAATCCGCCGCCCTCGGTCGCCGTCCCAGTCTGTCCGAGCGCAACCTCCGCGCCCCGTCCTCCTCTGGCAGCCGCATGTCTCTCAGAATGAGCTCCGCTCCCTCTGTCTCCGGCCGCTCAAACTCCATCCGCTCAACTCTCTCCCTCCCGAGAGCCTTCAAGCGCTCGGGCTATGCCTCCAGCATCGCCTCCTACGAGTCTACCGATCTCAACTCGATCTCCGAAGATCGCATGCTTGACTCCGTCGCCGCCTCCCCAAAGATGATGCCTCCTCCTGTGATTGACGAGGAACCCCGTGAAACCGCTCGGTCACTCACCGCATCAAAACTTGGAGTAAAACAGTCGCGCTCTTCTAGCAGAATGTCGCAGTCTTCCACCTTGTCTGTCGTCGACACCGAAGACGGCTCTCTCTCTCGCACTGGCACCCCGTCCGCAAAGAGAAACCATCGCGTCAGCTTCACAGACGCGAGTGTTATCGACGACATCCCAGCTCCTGCTCCTCCAAAGTTTGTGAACGGTGTTGACGAACCCACAGCTGCGGAGACCCTTCCTACCGCTACTGATATGGAAAACACTGTCTCCGTCGCATCGACAATGGACGAGATGAAGACTCCACCAGAGACAATGTCCCCCGAGCCCTCGCTCAATGGAACTTCTACGCTCGGTGACGAATACGCTGCGACCACGCTCCCAACAGAGTCCTCAACCACCGAGCGCGTGATTGATGACGATGTCAATGCGCCTGCGGCCTTGACCGAGGACATTGGTGACTATGATCCTAACATAATAGCCGATCTTCTCGCCGCCCGTGCCATTGAAGATGATGAAACTGAGCTTGATCGTCAGTATCTCTCCGAGCATGAGTCTGAATTTGAGGACGCCGCGCCTGTTCAGCAAGAGGCAAAGTCGGTCCCGCGGAAAGCGGTCGGATCAGCTCCGAGCGAACAGCAAACCAGGGTAATCACTCCCCCCGCGGAAGTCGACGCTCGCGAGCGATCCCAGAACCAGCAGCTCCTCCACCCGACCCCCAGAAACGCAAAGCCCGTGAACGGAATTTTGAAGGGGAGCCCCGAACGCGTCTCTTCAGTTTCACGAAACTCGAGGTACTCGCGAGCTCCGCGACCTGCGACTACTTACGGCACCACCGCTCCGACTATGCAGACCTCTGTCTCCAGTGCTGCGATCGCGGCCGCGGCATCTGCATCGCACCAGCCCTCTGCTGAGGAGATTGCCGACCTCGAAAACCTGCGAGAGAGATCAGGTTCTGCGTCATCGTTCAGACGCGAGGACGGCGTTTCGAGAGCGGCGTCCAAGAGCCGTGGCTCGATGATGAAGACGTCGATGCGTGATGTGCAAGTGCCCAGCATGCGGAACGGAAAAGACGCCCGCGGATTCGGCCGGTCTGTCAAGTCACAGAAGCAGCTGTACAGAGAACAACTTGAAGAGGCAAAGAGCGATCCGCGTGTGATGGAGCAGCTTCATCCCACTACTGCGGACGATATCACCGCGACCGCGTACGTAGGCTTGCAGCGCGTCAACTCCTCGTCGAGCTACAAGAAAGAAACGACGTCGACTTACCGAAAGGAGCAGCCGAGACACGAGCCTGTTGCCGAGATTGCTGCGTCTGAAACCAAGGGCCGTGACGAGAAGGGCCGCAGTTTTGGCTTGAAGAGATTTACTCTGACGCCAAGGAAGTCGAGAGTTGTAAGCAACCCGGAGACCTCCTCTGCCGCTCCTCTTCCACCTCCTCCTACGCTCGCGGCTCCGGTTATGAACGGATACACGAACGGAGACGTCACGTCTACCACTGCTGCCGCCGAGCCGTCGTCGACTGGCACGACTGCTACTCCGCCAGCGACGATCGCATCCCGCGGCTTCAGCCAATTGCCTAGTAGTCATCCGTTCAGTCTTGATTCCGACGACGTCTTCACAGCAACCCCGACGGTTTCCAACACCGCGGCAAATGACTCCAGCGTCGGTGTCGCATACTCTTCGTTCGACACCTCGCCCGCCAAATCAGACCGTGATCGCGAGTCCGCTCTCGCGAAGCTCACTGGCTCTGCGTCTGCGTCCTCTGCAACTCAGTACCAGCAACCCCAGCAACCACAAACCAGCTCAGAGTACATCCAGCAGCCCGTCACGCCGGTTAAGCAGAAAAAGCTTAGCCAGTACCAGCAATTCAGACTTGAGCGCGCGCAAAAGAAAGAACAGAAGAACGGCAAGCGCGCGACCACGGTCGCGGGCGTGCCGCCTCCGCTTCCACACAGCAACGCGCAAACCGCAGCGGCAGCCGCCGCCATGAGCGGCCGCGCGAGCTCCGTGCAGCCGACGACGGCGCCGGCTGCTTCCTACGACGACAGCGTGCCGGCGCAGTATAACGAGAAGACCAAGAGCAAGAAATTCGGCGGTCTGCGGAAGCTGTTTAAGTTGGACGATTAGGCGCGCGCGTGCGTGCGAGACAAAATATGAATCGAAGAAGCGAAGCGATGATATTGATTTATGTATATTTTGGGAACCGATTGATGTGTTAGATCTGGATGTTGATTTGAGTCGTGAAGGTCTCTGTTAGTTAGTTAGTTCTACTTGTTGACTTCTTTACTTTTCGGGATATTGTATTACTTGTATCTTCTATTCTGTGCTTTTGTATTTGGACTACGAGCAAAGTCATTTAGCGACATCTCGTTTTTTGCTTATCCAGTGTGTTATCGTGTGCGTGGGTGCGTGTGTGCTCTTGTGTATTATGCTAATCTTTTCACTTTCTCTTTCTTTCTCCACCGTGTATTAATTTCCCGTTGAATGTGTTGATATTTTCTGTATATTGATTGAAGCTATTTTACCTTTCTCTACCCGGCGCCCTTCCCTCGCGCGGACTGTATCGTATAACCTTGTCTAACTATGCGTCTAATCCAATTCTCCACCCAAACTCTCCACACAAAAACTTCACAACACTCAGACAGAATGCATCTCCAACCTGAACTTCAACTGCACATCCTTAAACACATCAATCAGCGTCGCCGCGCTCCACGCCTGCGTCGGCGACGAGTCATTACACACCTCGCCGTCTCTATTTGTGAGCTCGGCGAGTCCCGCCCACGGCGAGCTCTCGATCCACTTCAGGTGCGCCTGCAGCCGGAGATGGATCTGTTGCAGCGTCTCGAGGCGCTCGACGTCCGTGGTCTTGCGGATGAGATCAAAGTGCAGAAACGCGCGCAGGAAGTAGCCCGTGCACCAGACCCATTCGGGGCCTTGGTGGTAGTTGCGGCCTTTTGAGGTTTTGAAGTCGGTCGAGTCTTCTGAGTTGTTGTAGTATCTAAACGGTCAATCAAATAAGAATTAGCTCTCTCCTCTGAAAGAAAAGATAGGGAAACAGGGAAATCATACGGTCTATAGTTCAAATCAGAAGGATCCAAAGTCCTCATCCCGACCGGTCCTCTCAGCACCGAATCCGCAATCGCAATCGCGCCGATCGCTTTCTCGGCATCAAACAGCTCGGGCGCGACAGTCATTGCGATTGCGAAATTCGGACGCAGCTCGTAGTCCTCGTACTCCTTGCCGGACCGGAACAGGTCCTTGTAGATCCCGCGCCGGTTCACGCACGCTTTGTTGATCACGAACTTGTCGTCGTCGGAGGGCTCGAGCGGGACGTAGTAGCACCGCTCAAAGTTGGATTGCACGAGTTCTTCCCATTTTTTGAACGTCACGACTTTGCTTCCGCCGGCGGTAGTCACAGAATCATACGGGTAACTGCCTTCCTTGCGAAGCTCGTTCACCCACCGCAGCGCACTCTTCAGCATACCCGAGATCTCGATCGCCGCGCCGTCGCGCGGAGTTCCAGGCCAGCCTTTATTCCCGGCCCGGTCAGACTCGCCCATCTTATCCATCCACGTGCCGCAGTTCCACTGGTTACCGCCAAACACAAGGCCGGTCTCCCAATCGACCTCGACGTCGATATTGAACCCTTCGTCCTTCATCTGCATGTCCAGCTGTGGCCCGGCGTTGTGTTCCCGGAAATGCAGGCCCTCGGCGTGCCGTTGCAGGATTTCCTGGATGATATCCAATAGCGAGGTCGAGTAGCTAAACGCCCGCGGATCGTCCCATTCGACAAAGGTATCGTCGAGCGGGAACCGGCGCTTCACTTGCTCGCTCAGGATCTGCTTCCCGTTGGGCACGAGCTTGACGTAGTCCTGAATGTTTTGCAAAAAGAACCACACCGAGTCGCGAGAGTTGTAGCGCGGATTCCGGCCCGCGTCAAGCAGGTTTGGAATCATCCCGTGCTTCAGCGTCGACGCAAACGCAAGGATATGCTCCTTTGCTTCCTCGTGACGGTTAGGGATGATCAGCAGTCCTCTCAGCGAGATGAAAACGTCACGACCCCAGCACCGCATGTAGTCCTTGCTGAAATGCGGCAAGCCAGCCGCCATCGCCGGCACGATCTTCGACGGCACAAGCGACGTGCTGTTCACTTTCCCCACCATCTGCACCGAGCACAGCAGCAGCGACTGCAAAAAGAAATGCGAGTTTTCAAACTCGGACCCGAGCAAGATCGAGACCGCCTGATCGCGACAGGCCTCGTACACGGCCTGCAGCACCATCGCAAAGTAGCGCGGGAGCAAGAACGGCGGAACCTTGCGGATCGCGTCGAAGCGCGACTCGAGCCACGCAATCAGCGAATTCAGGTGCGGGAACTCGTCCACGTGCGACTTGAGCCGGTACACGATATAGTCGAGCGCCCATTGGCCTTGTCGCAGATGATCACAGATCGGATGCGCGAGGTCGTTGTTCAGAATGATCTGCGTGAACGGCGACATGAAGCCCTGGAGACCCGCATACACCAGCGGGCCAAAATTCGGGACAACATACACTCCGTCTTTACCCATAGATAAGTCGCGCTCTTCGCCATCGCATCGGTACAGCACCACGTTCAAATCAATCAGATCCAAGTCCTTCACCGCCTCTGCCGCCCCTGATACCACAAAGTCGTCGACACTTTCTTCCGCGCTTGGGATCCATGTGCGGATGAGAGCGATCGACCCCGGCGGGAAATGATCCGGTAAGGTGATCTCGGACTGGTTCAAGACCGAGTTAAACACCACAGATGGCTCCTTGAGATCAACGACCTTGACCGGAACACCGTTCAGCACCGTGTCTGAGTGTTTGTATTCACCTTTCTTTTCCAGAGACGTCGCGATTATCGAGCGAGCAAAAGTCCCCTGCAGAATAATCGTTCCCACTGTACAAAAGTTAGTCGCTTGTGATTGATACTGTATAAATGGTGATACATACGTCTTTGGTTGGAACAGTTGTCGGTGAACTTTGTGTGCGCGATTAAGAACCAGCCTTTACCCTCTCGGGGACTAACTCTGTGAACAGTCACGAAATTTCCCTCATGATGTACGTGCATCTCCTCCGCTCCGATCCTACCAGTGTTTTCATGTACATCGTTCAAGACTTTTTTAATCTCGCCGATTCCGTTGCCGAAAGTGTACATGCGTTTCTCGTTGACAATGTCGAGTAAATGAGGATAGCACTCGTCATATCCCACGACCGAGCCAGTCGCGCAGGCACACATGGCGACTAATGCCGCGTTGGGCAAAGTGTCCTCGACCGTACGCTTCTGCGTCGGCGTCTCGTTGTCGTGCGTGCAGTCCATAAACAGAGCGTGCACATGCGATGATTGAACGAATTTGTCATTGCATAGTTTGGTGGCCATGATGCTACCGATCGGCTTACCGCCATGGCGGTGCACGAGGCGCGAGAGCTCAGAAATAGACCACGCCTGCATCGCTTCGCGAATTAAGCTGTTGATACCCAGTCGCTCGACAAAGAGTTTATCCATGTCCTCGGATCCGGTGAACAGCTCTGCGACGACATAGAGATCAGGACGGACTTTGCGCGCACAGTCAAGGAGATATTCTCCAACATGCAGCGGTGTCGAATGACAGTTGTCGATCCGAAGAGCATAGAAATGCGATGCGCAGATCTCGGTATACTTGCGCATATGTTCCCACAAGAACGGCGAGTCCTCTGGCGACCTTCCATACCGAAGCTTCACGCAATCGCCCCAGGCAATGACCTCGCGGCGCAGATACGCCTTTGAGTTTGAGCTCGCAAAGTCAACCATCGGATTCCCGTTCCAGATCCAGCCGTTGTTTGCGAGCCCGATAGTTTCACCGTCGACGACCACGCGGGTAAAGTACGCGTCCGCAAGAGGCGACTTTGCGTTGATCTCGCCGGCTTTTGGACCGTGCGCGTCAAGACGGATATACTTGATGCGATTGAATAATTGCTCGAGGATCTCACCGGCATCATTATCGTACTCGCGATAAAACTCAAGGTTGATTTCATCAATGATCCGAATCGTCTCGGATTTGACCGTCTCGAGATCAGCATCCTCATGGAGTACCGTTTTCAGTATGCCAGCAAGCGCAACTGGCTCGAGGTACTTGCGGAACCGCTTGCCAAGTTTGTTGAAGTTTCGCGCAGTTCGGTCTCTCACAAAGGCACTCAATTCCACAAGAGACAGGTTTTCAGGAACATCGGTAGCTTTCGTATCCTTACTCTTAAAAGCCTCGACAACTTTCTTCGTGGTCGTCTCCACATCGACTACGTAGAATTCCCACAATCTGAGAGCGCCGAGGACATGGACCTTGATGCCGTCCATAATCCTCAGCAGATCGTTCTCGCCTTGAAGATTTGTCGGTAAACCGAGCGATCTAAGCGAGCGCGAGAACGAAAGCAGGGCGTCGTCAAGCTCATACGCGGCCTGCAGATGAGGCGCGGTCTTGATACTGTAGCCAGCCTCGGGATGTTCACGCAGCCAAGCCGAGTTGCTCGCGGTATGATTCCATACAACGTCAGTCATAGAGAGGAGATGGTGCTTGTCCTTCATACTAGATACCAGCTTATCGATATCCTCGATGCCGTTCTTAAAAATCTCGGGATCAAACTCGAGCTGATCGTATATCGAATACGGCGAGTTACTATCGCCCCTGTGCTGCAATGGCGTGAAGTGGATCATGTTGTACCCTTTGCCCTTGATAATTGCAAGTTTCTCATCCCAGGTCTCAAACGGACCCATCCATTTCGAAATCACAGACTGGATATTGAGTGCATCGAGCGGGAGTCGCGCGCCGTTGAGTGAGAACCTCGGCGCGACAGTGAAATGGTAGCGGGCGGATACCGATTTCGAGAGTGACAGGGGAGCAAGGAATGCGTTCATAGGAAGATATGTGAGGTAAAAGGCGTAAGCTCCAGGAGTGGAGATCTCGATATCGATATGACACGCGGCGTGGAAGCCAGGGCAGATCCTATACATCAGATCAGCACAAGTCCAGAAAGAATGCCTACTCGAAACAGGCCTAAAAAAAATTGCAGGAAGAGAAAAACTCACTCGTGGGGATAGAACTTCTCGCGATCAAAGGCGACGTCGCTCGAGGGCGGCACGTTACACCACAGCACACCATCGCGAGAAATCGAGGAGATCGACGAGACCTGGAAGCGCAAGATGTAGGGATCGTAGGGCGACGGAAGAGAGATAAAAGTGCCCGAGCCCGCGGGAATCGGGGCCCCGACGTCAGAGAGAGGAAGGATGTAGATGTCGCGAGGCATATTTGCTGGTGATCGACGATATCGATATGTAGATTGTAAGGTGACTGGGTGAACTTGTAGAGTCGAGAGCATCAGCATATATAGTACTATAGACAAAGCACATAAAACAGTCTTGACAAATCCGAGAGACTGCAGATCAAAACATCAGATTATCAGTTCTGAGGGATATCAGCACATACCGAGGGACTATGCAGGATTTAAACGGCCTGTTGCATGAACAAGTGACCTGCCGGGAAAGATGGGCTCGATGAGAGTTGTCTGAGAAGATTACAGCAAATCAAAACAATATCCAGGCCTTTTTAGACAATTTGCACGCCAAATATCGCCGCAGAATACCTCGAAACAAAGCAAACGGAGGAAGAGGAGGCCGTCCGAGCCGGGGGAAGGTGGAACCCGGCCATCTCCAAATCCAGCGATCTTTGGCTCTGAATGAGCCGCGCCTGATGTGACTCAGATCACATATATGCGGCTCGTGATATTGTGATCCGGAATCTGCTTACCCGGCTAAAGTTGTTCGTCGATTTTTTTTTTTCGCTCCCAACCAAAAATTTGGCACACCCAACTTCAGCTAAATTTCTTTCTCGACCCACGCCTGATCCTTTCTTCTGCTCTGGAAGAGACCTTTTGGACGCGGCCAGAGAGAGAAATCAAGAGGCTTACACCGTGAGTTAAAAAGGAGGTTCAGAATGAATATCTCAAAGCCCATCGGGTCTGAAATCACAGACGTCGAGTTTGGATACTTCACTGCTCAGGATATCCGAAATCTTTCAGTCAAGCAGATTACGCATCCCCAGGTTTTCGACAGCCTGGGACATCCTATTTCTGGTGGTCTACACGATCTCGCGCTTGGAGCGTTTGACAAGCAGCCGTATGTATCATATTTTGCGGAGGTGGTAGCTCGCAACATGCACTAAATATTCGTTGATGATTAGATGCGCAACATGCCGTTTGGACTCTCGCTTCTGCCCGGGACATTTGGGACACATCAGCCTTCCGATTGAAGTTTACAATCCTTTGTTTTTCAGTCAGATGTATATTCTTCTCCGAAGCACCTGTCTTTACTGCTACAGCTTCCGCCTAAAGAAAGTCGAGACTCATCGACATGAGTGCAAACTCAGACTGCTCCAGTACAGTCTGATCAGCGAGTGCGAGACTCTCGACAACATGCACATCTCCGGTGGAATCGAGGAGGAGATCGAAGAGGAGGAAGCCCTCGAAGACAATCGACTCAGCTCGGCCTCGGGCGGTTCGGCCAAAAAGTCGAAATCAAAGTCCGGCTCAGACAAAGAGCTCATGAAGGCTCGCGAGAAGTTTGTGGAGGAATGCATCGCTCGAGTTAAGGAAGAAGGTGGCCATGTTCATCAGAGTGCTGCTGTGCTCTCCGAGCGCCGCCGGCTGATCCACGAGCTGCTCAAGCTGTTGCTCGCGCGTCCCAAGTGCGACAACTGCGGAATGTACGTTTCTGACCTACCTGTTTTCTACTATTTTTCACATCACTAACACTGCTCAACTAGGTTCTCTCCCACATTCAGAAAAGAAGGCATGTCAAAGGTCTTTGAAATCAGCTTGAAGGAGAAGCAGGCGCAGAACAACAAGCTCAAGGGCGGCTACCGACAGGATGCTTTCTACGACCAAGGCCAGCGCCGAAGAGAAGGAAAGACCCCCGAGGCCGACAGCGAGAGTATGATGGAAGACGACGAGACCGATGACTCGCGTCAGGCCAGCGCCTCGAAAGCGTCCTCGCAGCAGCGATACGTCTTGTCGACCGAGGTTCATAACCATCTTCGACGACTGTTCCGCAAAGAAAAGGGAATCATGAAGACCATCTTCCAGTCCCGAACCGGCGGATCGGACACGGCGAGTGCAGACATGTTTTTCATCGAGTACCTCGTCGTTCCGCCGACCAAGTTCCGTCCTCCGGGCAAGGTCGGCGGCGAGACGCACGAAGCAGTGCAGAACGAACTGCTCGGAAAGATTTTGCAGTCGACGCTGCGCATCCGTGATCTCAACCAGCGCCTGGAGGAGATGAAGAACGAGAAGGCGTCTACGAAGGGCGTTGAGTTCCGCCAGCTCTTGCGACAGCTGTCAAACATGTTTGTCACCGTCCAGGACGACGTTAATGCGTTTATCGATAGCACCAAGAGCACGCAGGGCGGCGGCAGAGTTCCTCCTCCCGGTATCAAGCAGTTGCTCGAGAAGAAAGAAGGTCTGTTCCGCATGCACATGATGGGAAAGCGTGTCAACTATGCTGCTCGATCAGTCATCTCTCCCGATCCCAACATCGAGACCAACGAGATTGGAATTCCTCCCGTGTTTGCCGTCAAGCTCACGTACCCGGAGCCGGTAACTGCTTACAACTTCCAAGAGATGCGCAAGTGCGTTATCAACGGTCCCACTGTGTGGCCTGGTGCGACGCATATCGAGAAAGAAGACGGCACGCTCGTGGCGCTGCATACCATGACGCTCGAGCAACGAACCGCTCTCGCCAACCAGCTCTTGACGCCTTCCTTTGGCTCCGCGGCCACCAACAAGAAAGTCTACCGTCACATCCGCAACCAGGACGTTGTGATTATGAACCGTCAGCCTACGCTGCACAAGGCGTCAATGATGGGTCACAAAGTCAAGGTTCTGCCGGGCGAGAAGACGTTGCGGCTGCACTACGCAAACACGAACGCGTACAACGCCGATTTCGACGGAGACGAGATGAACATGCATTTCCCGCAGAACGAGAATGCGCGAGCAGAGGCCTTGATGCTCGCAAACACAGACTCGCAGTACCTCGTCCCGACGTCCGGAAAGCCGCTTCGTGGTCTGGTGCAGGATCATATCGTTACTGGTGTGTGGATGACCAACAAGGACACCATGTTCACTCGCGAGCAGTACCATCAGCTTGTGTATGGAACCCTTCGTCCGGAAGATGGTCATACTACGACCAACCGGATCTTGACCGTGCCTCCTGCGATCATCAAGCCGGTGCCGATGTGGACCGGAAAGCAGATCATCACGACGATGCTGCTCAACATCAAACCTCTGAACGCGCCCGGTCTCAACCTGATCTCGAAGGATAAGATCGACGACCGCTACTGGGGCCCGGGATCGGTCGAGGGAACGGTGCTGTTCATGAACGGCCAGATGCTGGCGGGTATTCTCGACAAGTCGCAGTTCGGTGCGTCCGAGTTTGGTTTTGTGCATTCCGTGCACGAGATCTACGGGCCTTCGGTGGCAGGAAAGTTGCTCAGTGTTCTTGGCCGGCTGTTTACAAAGTACGTGCAGTTCCGCGGCTTCACTTGCGGAATGGACGACTTGCGTCTGACCGCCGACGGAAACAAATGGCGAGTCGATATCCTTGCTGCGGCGAAGGAAGTCGGCGCCAAGGCCGCGACCGAGGTTGTCAATCTTCCTGAGGACACGCGACCGAACGATCCTGAGCTGCGGCGACGACTGGAGGACGTTCTGCGGGATGCGAATAAGAGCGCGGTGATGGATGCGGTTGCGCAGAAGCACGTCAATGCCGTGACCTCGGAGGTTGTCGCGAAATGTATCCCCGACGGAACGCTAAAGTCGTTCCCCAAGAACTCGTTCATGTCGATGGTCTTGTCTGGAGCCAAGGGCTCGAACGTGAACTTGTCGCAGATCATGTGCATGCTCGGACAGCAGGCTCTCGAAGGCCGTCGTGTGCCTGTGATGATCAGCGGTAAGACGTTGCCGTCGTTCAAGGCATTCGATACTACCGCAAAGTCTGGCGGTTACATCGCCAGCCGCTTCTTCACCGGAATCAAGCCGCAGGAGTTTTACTTCCATTGCATGGCCGGCCGCGAGGGCTTGATTGATACGGCTGTGAAGACCAGTCGATCAGGATACCTGCAGCGATGCCTGATCAAGCAGCTAGAGGGCGTCAAGACCGAGTACGACAACACCGTCCGCGACAGCGACGGCTCGCTCGTGCAGTTCCTCTACGGCGGCGACGCCGTCGAAGTCAACCAGGAGAGCCACCTGATGAACTTTGAGTTTTGCGCGCAAAACTTCCACTCGCTGCTGCAAAAGTACTCGTCCGCGGAGCTCGCGGGCGTGATTGACGAGAGCTCGGCCAAGTCGTACGCCAAGAAGGTGCGCAAGCTGAACGAGAAGGAGGCGGCGCTGCCGCATTATCTGCGGTCGGCAAAGTATGAGCCGACGATTTCAAAGTTCTCGCCTAGTACGCACATGGGCAGTGTGTCTGATATCTTCCAGAAGAAGCTTGATGAGGTATGTTGTCCTTTATTTTTTCTTCTTCATTAATCCATCTACTAACTTGACTTGTAGTTCACTGCTGCACGCAAAGACACCATCTTCGCCAAACACAACGGCAGCGGCTTGAGCGAGAAATCATTCAAGGCGCTGATGACGCTCAAGTACATGCGCTCGCTCGTGCACCCCGGCGAAGCCGTCGGCATTCTTGCGTCGCAGTCGATCGGCGAGCCGTCGACGCAGATGACGCTCAACACGTTCCATTTCGCGGGCCATGGTGCGGCGAACGTGACGCTGGGAATCCCGCGTATGCGCGAGATCATCATGACGGCGAGTAGTAACATCAAGACGCCGCAGATGCGGTTGCCGGTGCTGGACGACGTGAGCGACGAGCAGGCGGATGACTTTAGCAAGACGATCGCGAGGGTTGTGATCTCTGAGTTGATTGACGACGTGACTGTCACGGAGCGGACCGGGATCCTGCCCGACAGCGACATCACGGCGCGGTCGTACACGGTGCGGGTGAAGTTCTACCCGCGGGCGGAGTACGAGAGCGAGTACGATGTGTCGCAGGCGATGCTGGAGCACACTGTGACGACGAAGTTTTTGCACCGGTTGACGACGACGGTGACGAAGGAGCTCAAGCGGCAGAAGAAGGTGATGAGCTCTGATGTTGCGGGCGAGATCGGCAAGGCGAGGAAGAGCAAGGCGGCAACGGACGAGGCTGAGGCGGATACCCGTCGGAAGGCGAATGACGACGAGTCAGACGACGACGATGACGACGACGATGACGACGAGAACGACGACGGAGACGCGACGAACGAGAGACTAAAGTCGCGGACGAAGGAAGTGTCTGCGTACGAAGAGCCGGATGATGGCGAGAAGGAAGTTCTCAAGTCTGTCAAGCTCGACGGGGATGACGACGACGAAGGCGACGAGATGGAGGTCGACAGCAAGAGTAGCCCGACCAAGAAGCGCGCGAGCGCGGCGGCAGAGGACTCCGAGTCGGAGGACGAGGACGAGACTGCTGCGAGCAGACGGATCAACCCGGTGTCGAAGCGCGCGAAGGAGCGCCAGCAGGAAGTGATTGGCATGTACGGCAACGTGTTCCGGTTCGACTTTGACGACGAGGCGGGAGAGTGGTGCGAGTTTGAGCTGCAGTACCCGTCCGACACCGCGAAGCTGTTGATGATCAACATCATCGAATCTGTGTGCCGGTCGGTGGTTGTGCGCGAGATCCCAAAGATCGGGCGCTGCATGCGTGTCGCGCCGGCCAAGGGCTCGACGAAGCGGTTCCTGGTGACCGAGGGCGTGAACTTCCCTGCGATGTGGGAGCAAGACGACTTCATCAACGTCGACGGGATCCGATCGAACAACATCGCCGAAGTGCTGCGTGTCTACGGCGTCGAAGCCGCGCGCAACACGATCGCGAACGAAGTCGCGGGCGTGTTCGAGCCGTACGGGATTAAAGTGAACGCGCGCCATCTCGAGCTGATTGCCGACATGATGACGCGCGACGGCGGGTACTTGCCGTTCAACCGACACGGCGTGGAGGCTAGCGCGTCGCCGTTCTTGAAGATGAGCTTTGAGACTACGTTTAACTTTTTGAAACAGGCGGTGTTGAACGGAGACGTGGACGATGTGGATAGTCCGAGTGCGCGGTTGGTCGTCGGGCGGCTGTCGTCGGTTGGTACGGGTGTGTTTGATGTGTTGACGAAGCTGTGGTGAGCTGTACTCTTGACAGTGTTAGAAGCGTGTATGTTGCGGAGTATGTTTAATTTGTTTTTGTCTGTGTTTTGTAATAGTGTGTGCATTTTAGATCCGATAATGAAACTAAAAGTTCTTCATCTTTGCTGAGAGAGTAGATGAGAGAGTAGTTGATAATGCGAGACTGTATTTGACTTCTTTATACTATACACAAACATAAAAATGCGAGAACCCGGCCAACAAGCAACAACAAGACAAAACAATAAAAACTAGAAGTAAAGATCGCCCTACGACGAAAAACTCGCCGCCGCCTTATCCAAAAACCTCCTCAGCCCACCTCCGATCTTCGCCGACCAATCCGTCCCCAAGACAAACTTCGCGCCCTTGACGATCTCCTCGTCCCAGAGATCTTTCATGGTCTCGCCTAACTCGCGCGAGGCGACGACGTCGACGGGCTTGACGACGGTGTACCGCTTCGGCTCGACGGTGGCGTCGAGGGTCGAGCGGGTGAGCGCCATCGCGGCGCGGGCGGCGTCGGCGCGGGCGCGGAGTTCGACGGCGGTGGTGTAGGTGATTATGGAGGCGAAGGTTACGCCTGGTGATGTAGTTCTGTTAGTCGGTCGTCGAGAGCGAGGAGAGCGGATGGATAGGGAAGTGTGCTTACCGGTGAGAAATCCAGAGATCCGACTCATGATGCTGATATTTCTCTGCTTGTTATTAAACAATCAAGTGAATGAATGTCCTATCGAGAAGGTGGTTGATGATTTGTCTTGTAGTTTCGACTTGCTCAGATATCGAGTTGAATTTTCGAGGGCTCGGAAGAGTCGCTGCGGCGTTTGGCGGTCTGGTTGCTGCTTGAGAGTATTTCCAGTGTGTTTCTTGATATCTGACTGCTTTTTACTGTATTCTAATGCACAATTTCAGTCGTAAATTCTACTTTTATCCTCTTTTTCTAAATCATTTCAAATATTCCATAAAAAAAACACTCACTTCTCTCCACCTCTCTCATCGCTGAGTACGTCTACCAGTCCCAAAACTACTCTGCCCGGCGCACTTCTCGTCACTCTCATCACGTGATGAACTTCCAGCCAGAGGTGCAGTACGGAAAAAATTAGTTTTGCGTCGGGACAGACAGTCGGCAGAAGGAAGAGCAGAAAGAACATCGTGCGATAATAGTATTGTTGTTGTTGTTTCTGAGAAGGGTTTAAGAATTGTACTATTGTTTGGAAGAAGATAGAGAAATTGCGTTAGAATGCCGTCGCAAGGTCAGGCACATCGTACGCTGGGACGGTGAGTGTTTGTCTTTGTGCTGCTGCTGCTGCTGCTGCTCCTTCGCGATAAATCGATGAAGGAGTCCAATGCACCGGAAGAAGAAGGATACTAACAATTACTCACCAGTCCCTCCGGACATCGTCGCGCTCTTCTCCGAAACCTCGTAACCTCCCTCATCGAGCACGAGTCCATCACGACGACCTACGCGCGCGCAAAGGAAGCCCAACCTCTTCTCGAGAAAATGATCACGGCGGCAAAGATCAACACGAACGCCACGCGCGCACGCATGTACAGCTTCGTGTTTAGCCCCAAACTCTCGATCGACAGACTCGTGAACGAGTTCGCGCCGCGGTACGCGGACAGAACGGGCGGGTACACGCGGCTGCTGCATCTCGAGCCGAGAGCGAAGGATTCGGCGCCGATGGCGGTGCTCGAGATGGTGGGCGGACCGAAGGATCTTCGGCTGTATATGACTGCGAAAGCGATTGCGCGGGCGGAGACGAAAGGGGTGCCGTTTGAGGATAAGCCTACGAAGTTGAATTACCAGAAGATTACGGAGAACATGCCGAATGGCGCGCAGGTGCTGCGGGAAAAAGTCGAGCTGATGAAGAAAATCTACTTTTCCAACACGCCTGCGACCGAGGCGCTGAACGAGCTCGCGCTCGAGAAACGCCGCGAGATCGAGGCGAAGAAGGCAGAGCTGGAGGAGAAGAGACGGGCGTCGCTTAAGGGCCAGATGGTCGGCAAGCAGCGTGCGTTCGAGCGCAGTCTCAAGCAGGCGGATCCCAAGTTCCGCGCAGAGCGGGCGCAGGAGCGGAAGCGTGCAGAGCTGCGTAAGGCTCGTCGCGAAGAGGCGGAGAGGAATAGGGAGATCAACCTGAAGAAGAAGGCGGAGTTGGAGGAATATGTCAAGTTGGCTCCGCAAAGACGGGCAGAGAGGAGAAGGAAGTGGCTCGAGTATGTGCTTAGGGAAGAGGGACACGAGGCCTGGTTGGAAAAGAGCAAGTGGACTTGAGAGATGGTGTATATTTGTATATAGTTTAAATTTATATATTCTAAAGCAAAAACAGTAGGTACGATGTCGCTGTAATCTAGATATTCTATCTTTGCACCACATCAAAACTAAATAAATGTTCAGAAAATAAAAAAAATAGGAAATATTAGAAAACTAAAAACATAAAAGATAAAATTTCTAGCATATACTTTACATTAAACACAATAAATAAAGAAAAAGACAAGTACTGTGCCGATGCCCATAACAATAAAAAAACTTGTAGTAAAACTACAGAAGATAAACTAATAAACTAGACCCTTACTCGAAGGTCTCCTCGAGTCTGCTCCGGCCGATGGTCTCGACCTTGAAACCAATGGTCTCGAGCTTCTTCTGGTTGAGGATCAGTCTTCCGTCAAAGATGAAGGCGGGCTTGTTCATCGACGCGTAGATCTTCTCGTAGTCGAGCTCGGTGTCCTTGAACTCGTCCCACTCGGTGCAGATGACGACGGCGTCGGCACCGGCAGCGGCCTCGTAGGCGGAGCTGGTGATCGAGACCTGCTTCTTGAGAGCGGTGACGTCGTCAACGATACCGGGCTCGGCGAGATCGAACCAGATCTGGGACTCCTCGACCTTGGGGTCGTAGATGGCAACCTTGGCCTGCTCGGCACGGAGGTACTTGATGATGGTGATGGCGGACGACTCGCGAGTGTCACCGGTGTCCTTCTTGAACGCGAATCCGAGGACGGCGATGCGCTTGCCGGTCAAGGTGTTGAAGAGCGACGAGATGATGTGCTCGGTGAAACGGCGCTTCTGCGACTCGTTCATGGCAACGACCTGGCGCCAGTACTCGGCAACGTCGGGAAGGTGGAGCGACTCGGAGAGGTAGACGAGGTTGAGGATATCCTTCTGGAAGCAAGAGCCTCCGAAACCGACGGAGGCCTTGAGGAACTTGGGTCCGATACGCGAGTCGAGACCGACGGCGTAGGAGACCTCGTCGACGTCGGCGCCGGTGGCCTCGCAGATGGCCGAGAGGGCGTTGATGGAGGAGATACGCTGGGCAAGGAGAGCGTTGGCAGCGAGCTTGGAGAGCTCGGAGGACCAGACGTTCATGGTGATGACCTGCTTGCGGGGGACCCAGTTGGAGTAGACGTCAACGAGGGAGGCGGCGGCCGAGCGACCGGAGGTGGTCTGGAGGGAGCCGATGAGGACACGGTCGGGGGCGTTCAAGTCCTTGATGGCGGTACCCTCGGCCAAGAACTCGGGGTTGGAGAGGATGTCAAACTTGAGGCCGGGCTTGCCGTTGGACTCGAGGATCTTGCGCATGGAGGCAGCGGTGCGGCAAGGGACGGTGGACTTCTCGACGACGATCTTGTCGGAGGTGGCGACCTTGGCGATGTGGCGGGTGGCCGACTCGACGTAGCCGAGGTCGGCGGCGAAGCCCTTGCCGACACCGTTCTTCTTGGTAGGGGTGTTGACGGAGACGAAGATGAGGTCAGCCTCGATGATGGCGGTGTCGACGTCGGTGGAGAAGAAGAGGTTTCTGCCACGGGCGGACTTGACGACCTCATCGAGACCGGGCTCGTAGATGGGGAGGTTGTCAGAGTTCCAGGCGTCGATGCGGGCCTGGTTCAGGTCGACGATGGTGACGGTGATGTGGGGGCACTTCTGGGCGATGATGGCGCAGGTAGGGCCGCCTGGAGAAGAAAGTTAGGGTTGGGTTCGTGACATTTTTTCGGGGACGCGTCTCTGAGCCTGCGCCACTCATAGAAATATGAGAGCAGGCAGACGTAGAGAAAGAGTAGTAGAGATGGCAATGACGGTGACAATGGCGATGAAAATATCAATGGCAATGACGGTGGAGTCAAAAGAGATAAACAAAGCCAGGTTACGTACAGACGTACATCTCTACTAACTAGCAACAGGAGACATACCGACATAGCCAGCGCCGATGCAGCAGATCTTCTTGATTTCCTTGTGGGGAAGGGAGGAGATGTCGGTGGAAGACATTGCGAGGATAGAAGTAGAAGAGATGGAGAAGGAGAAGTAGAGAGAGTGGATGAGACGGGAGAGAAGAGGAAAAGAAGAAGCGGCGACGGGGCCCGTTTTTATCCTCACGTCGCGACGACGCAGCGCGCGACGCAGCACGCAGCACCCGGGATAAGCGTGAAGGTGTTGGTGGAGTTGTGCTGCTGCCGCACGTGTTATGTCATTGCTGAGTAATGACGAGATTGAGATCTGCCTTTATCTTGTTCTCTGTTCTGTTGTTCTATGTAGTTGAGGTTGCTCTTTTCATCTATTTGCTTCTTATACACAATCATCCTCCTCTTGTCCCCTTCTTCTACTAACAACAACAGCACATCTCTCCTCAATTGATCGTCCTTCCGCATCTCTCGCCGTCCAGCCACTGGCTCCTTCCGAATGCGGACTGGCCGCACCCATGTGCGCCGCGCAGAACCCTGAAGGACGCGTCTGGTCCGTTCCTGGTGATGTGGCCCCGAAGCCACCGGTGTTGATAAGAAGAGGTTGTGTAGAAGTGTTGAGTGTATATACTACTCTTATATACTATCTTATATATACTACTTCTATATACACTACTCTACTATTCTCTGTATCGTAGCATCCAGTGGCGGTGGCACCGATTAAAATCACGATTAAACACAAACTCCGAATCCGCCTGAGCTCCAAACTTGGTCCAAACTTGGTCTCAACGGCTCTGCGCTGCTCGGCTCTGAGAACGGCGGTTGCGCCTTTCACGATTATGTCATTGTTTACTAAGCACCCGCTTTCGGACAGATCTGCACATCCGCGCAAACGTCGGTGCCACCGATTTCTATTTTGGGAACCGAAAATGTTTGTTTTCCATTCCTCGCGATGCCCACTTCGACCTCTCGAACCACTCTCTTTTGTTGTCTTCACCACTTCTTCTTCTTCACAGTTGTATCCACGCTCGCTACTCTCTATCTTAACCACTTCTATATCTACTTCTACAATGCGTTTCTCCGTCATCTCCTCCTCCATCGCCGTCCTCGCCGTCGCTGGCCTCTCTGCCGCTACTCCTCCCGTACGTCCCGACCCGCATTGACTCTACCATCCCCATCCCCCATGATAGATACTTCTTCCTTCCCTCCTCCGTCTCCCTACTAACCCTCCAGGCTTGTCTTCTTGCTTGCGTCGCTAGCGTCACCAAGGACTCCGACTGCTCTTCCGTCGCCTCCGTCTCCTGCCGTATGCCATCCCCCTTTCCACCTCTGTTTGTTTGTTTTCTCTATCTAACTCTCCGCAGTCTGCTCCAGCGAGTCCAGCGCCATGAAGTCCTGCCTCAACAG
Organism: Myxozyma melibiosi; assembly: GCF_037950935.1. Taxonomy (NCBI): domain Eukaryota; kingdom Fungi; phylum Ascomycota; class Lipomycetes; order Lipomycetales; family Lipomycetaceae; genus Myxozyma; species Myxozyma melibiosi. Next base: position 640,038 of record NW_027042921.1, read on the forward strand.
CATCTGCCCTAACGGAGACGCTGACACAGCCATCTCTTCTTTTGAGTCGACCTGCAGCAGCTTCGGTGCCTCTGCCAGCTCCTCGGCCTCTTCTACCAAGGCCTCCTCTACTAAGGCTTCTTCTACTAAGACTTCCACTGTTTCCTCTACTTCCACTTCCTCCACTTCTTCCTCGACCAAGGTTTCCACCACCTCTTCTTCTTCTACTTCTTCTTCTTCCTCTACCTCTTCCTCCTCCTCTGTCTCCTCCTCCTCTACTTCCTCTACTTCCTCTTCCACCTCCACCTCCACCTCCACCTCCACCTCCTCCTCCTCCTCCTCCTCGACCTCCACCTCGGTCGTCTCCTCCACTTCGACCTCCTCGACCCCCGTCGTCTCGTCGACCTCGACCTCCTCGACCCCCGTCGTCTTGTCGACTTCGTCCTCCTCGACTACCCCCGTCCTCATCTCGTCGACCTCGTCCTCGTCCGCCGAGTCGTCGACCTTCTCGACCTCGACCTCCTCCGCCGTCGGTGGCTACTACCCCACTTACAACAGTAAGTCTCTCCTCTTCTCTTCTACTCTTCCACAACCGCATCTAACTCTTCCAGCTACCAACTCGACCAATGCCTCGGCCACCACCACCGGCCCTGCCATCGTCACTCAGTCGAGCACTGGTTCCAAGTTCGTTGCCTCGGTCTCGGCTGGTCTCCTTGCCGTCGTCATGGCCGTCTTCATGGCTTAAATCTTCTAATTGACAATCAGCATCATACAGTCAATAGAGTGTGCTGAATGATACAAAACCTACTTATCTCGTCTTTCTCTAAGCGACTTATTCTTACAAACTATTCTTCAATTTTGTTTATGTTTATAAAAAGTATGACAATTAATGTGATGGCGAGGATAGCTCACATCTTTTAATGTGTACTCGGCCATTTATGGGATATTTTTTGTCATTTATGTATAGCAAATGTTTGAATACCACGACTTATTCTATATACTAGCTCCAGTACTATAGCTCCAGTAACTGCTCGACTTCGTAACTATGCAGATAACTACATCTGGAATGATTTATGATAAACACAACCACTATATTTCATCTATACAACAAACAAATCAGACGTTTGTAAGAAACGCCTCGGCTACGAATCGAGCTCTGGCATTGAGGAAGAGCTTCATTTCCGAGATTTCCTTGTCTACTTCTTCCATGAACTGTAGGTGTGTTAGAGAGATGAGAGAGGTAGAGGAAGGGTATAGAGAGGAAGAGGAGAGATACCTGGATGATAAAGTCGACTAGCTTGTGCTTGAGCATTTGTTCGGTGTGGAAGTTTGTGATCAGGAACGAGATATCATAGCCCTTCATAGACGTCATTAGTATCAACCACCCACAGCTTAAAAACATCACAACACATCTTAAAAACATCACAACACACCTTAACCGGCTTTCTCCGTAAAATCATAAAAGCCTCAGCACGGCCGGTCAAGAAGCGGGTGAACTTGTGGACCAGCAAATGCTCGATCTCGTCCGCCTGCTTGATCTTGATACTCACGCGGACCGAGTTGATGCTGGGCTCTATCAGCACCTTCTCGTGCTCGTTGCGGGAGATATGTAGAGGGTTGAGGATGACTTCTGGCGTTGAGCTTGGATGAGTGTTAGTGTCTGTTGAGAGAGCGGGGGGATGGGGAGGTGGTACTTTGCTTCGACCTCGGGTCTGTTGTGACGTTCGACGACCTGCGACGGGAAGTTCTGAAGCGAGATCGCCGCCGTCAGAGAGCTGCGGACGCAGTCCAGATAAGGTCGCAGTGATTGAGACTGTAAGAACAAGTTAGCAATAAGATCAATCAGATACAACCTGCTCCTTCACCCCCGCTGAACTGCAAGAGCGCCCGGGCAGCCAGCCAGCCAACCAGCCATGCACCATCCTCATCCCGCCAAACCAGCGGCAATTGTGCATCAATCCCATAGCAGATCTACGCTCACTCACCATCCTGTGCTTCTCGTGTCCAAAGATGTGCGTGTGCTCGTGCGGTGTTGCTCGTCTCTTGTATCCGGCCCGGCCCGTTCGTCGTCGTCGTCGTCCTCCTCCTCGAGGCTGGGAGGGGGACCCCGGCCGCTGAGTGTCACCCGCGCGGGTTTCTATGCGGTCACGTGGGAAGTGCACACTGCACAACAACAGCGCGCGCTGACAACGGCTTCTCCAGACCATCCATCGCAGCGAGAATTTCAGCGGATTCGGATTGTGCTGCTGTTGAATTGATTCGAGATCTGTAGCTGTTTGTTTGTGCATACCGTGCTTTCAAGAGAAGAAAAAATGACTGTGATTCCATGTGCGTCTGCCTCCTTCCTACTCTATCCTACACACTCCCCCCGCGGAGAGCGCGATCAATGCCCGCTCTATCTCCCTGCTGACACAAACCGATTCATACAGTGGCCGTTCGACACGCGGGCAAGAAGTATGACCTTGAAGTCGACCTCGACCAGACGGGCGAGGTGCTCAAGTTCCAGCTCTATAGTCTCACGGGGGTTGATCCCGAGCGACAGAAAGTTCTCGTAAAGGTACGTGTTGGGTTCTGATTATGACGGCGGAGTGATTGAACAGTGGTTGGATGAGAGTGGGGTTGCTGACTGTTTTGTGAATCTGCGTGGTGATGAGAGGAGCGGGTGGATAGCGCGAGATTACTTCACGGTGGTGTACTCGCTGTCCCGCGCCCCCTCAAACCACCTCTTCACTTTGAATACAGGGAGGACAATTGAAAGATGAAACCGTGCTCAACACGCTGGGACTCAAGCCCAACCAGACGCTGATGATGCTCGGTACTGCGGGCGAATTGCCCAAGGAACCGGTCGCGAAGATGACCTTCGTCGAGGATCTCACTGATCGTGAACTTGCCCAGGCTGTATGTGCATGTACCTCTCTCCGTCGTTGTGAAGAGCTCTTGCTGATGATGTGTATTTAGACCAAAACACCGATCGGCCTTGTGAACTTGGGAAATACGTGCTACTTGAACTCGAGCTTACAGTGCCTGCGCACGATGCCTGAGCTAGAGGAAGATCTCAGCACGCTGCCTCCTTCAGGCTCGTCCGGCGGGACCTTGTTTGGCGGCAGCCAGCCTTCGGATCTTGCCAAGCGTCTCAGAGATCTGTACCGTGATATGAAGAACCAGACTAGTGCGCTCCAGCCTTTGGTGTTTCTTAACGTGAGTTGCTGCTGTTGTTAATGTAAGAGAGCATGGACTGACGATGAGGTAGACGTTGAGAATGGTGTATCCCCAATTCGCCGAGCAAGGCGAGCACGGCCGCTACAAGCAGCAGGACGCCGAAGAAGCCTTCACGCAGATCCTCTCGGCGCTCAACCAATCCCTGACTGCCGCGCATCCGACCAGCCCGTCGTTTGTGGACAGCTACATGTCTGGCGAATTCGCGACGACGATGACCTGCGCCGAAACCGACGCCGAGCCGCCGATCACGGGCACGGAGAAGTTTGCAAAGCTGGCGTGCCATATCACGGGCGAGACGAATTTCCTCTCGGACGGACTGCAGAAGAGTCTCGAGGAGACGATCGAGAAGCACTCGGACGTGCTGGGCCGGGACGCGGCGTTCACGCTCAAGAAGCGCATCACGCGGCTGCCAAAGTATCTTGTCGTGCACTTTATGCGGTTTTACTGGCGCCGCGACACGCAGAAGAAGAGCAAGATTTTGCGGAAGGTGCAGTTCCCGTTCGAGTTGGACGTGACTGACTTGTGCGAGGACGAGTTGAAGACGAAGCTTGTGGGTGTGCGCGACAAGGTGCGCGATCTGCGCAAGGCGCGCGAGGAGAAGGTGCGGGCGGCCAAGCGGGCGCGCACGGTGTTGACTGATACCACCAGTTCTTCGACTGCGGGAGAAGAGGCGTCGGTGGCTACGCCGGTGTCGAGCGAGTTGGACGCGGAGATTGCGCGGTTGGAGAAGGAGGTCGAGCAAGCTGTTGACGAGGAGCTGAAGCGCGACAAGACCGCCAACTCTACCGGACTGTACGAGCTCGTGGGCGTGATTTCGCACAGCGGCAAGTCTGCGGACTCGGGCCATTACCAGTTCTGGAGCAAGCAGGAGCCAGTCGAAGGCGAGGAGGGCGGGAGCGGAGCGTTGGTGGTGGGAGCGACGAAGCAGAAGGAGGAGCCGAAGTGGTGGAGGTTTAATGATGATAAGGTTACTGTTGTTGAGCAGACTAAGATCGAGACGATGATGGGCGGGGGGGAGAGTGACTCTGCGCTGATTCTGCTGTATCGCTCGGTTGGGTTTTAGAGGTAGAAGATCTGTTGCATCAATACATGAATAAGCTGCTCAGCTCATAAGTTACTGAGATAGAGTCATCTAGAGTTTGATATAGTGCCTAAAAGTGGATAGAAGATCTATTGCATCCAATACAGAATGAACCTCTACAGTATAACCCGTAAAGAATAAGAGAAATGGAATATTTATGATAAAATCATACAAAAAATCACATATCTAGACTCAGTTTATAGTACTCTCAAGCTTATCCTTAAACGCATTAAACTCATCCAAACACACCAACGGCTTCGCATCATTCTTCTTCAAGCACGCGATCAGCGCCAATCTAGGCCGTTCAAAGTCCGCCTTCTTTCCCAGCTCGGCCTTGTTCTCAATCTTCTGCAAGCGCGCAGACAAGTTCGCTTTCAGCGCTGCGATTTCTTCGAGCGTCGCGGAGGTTGTAAGCGATGGTGATGTGGAGGAGGAGGGGGAATCGGTCTTGGACCAGGCTTGGGTGAGGAGGGCGGAGGTTTCGGATTGGATCTTGGAAAGTTCTTTTGAGACGGAGGATTCGATTTTGAGGAAGTTCTCGGTTGCGCGGGTGAAGTCGGACTAGGGGAGGAGAGTGAGTGTTAGTGTTTGATTATTGTGTGTGTGTGGGTATCATGATGTCGTCGTCGTTGCGAGGAGTAGTCTCTCCACGCAAGTCAATCGACGCAGCACAAATCCACAACACCGGCCCAAGCACTGATAAAGAGACAGAGCATTGACAAAAACATACCTCAGGAATATCCTCCAAAGTCTCCACCAAATCCTGTGAGAACTGCACCGACGTCTGTGGTAAAAACGTCCGGGGCGCTGCCGACGTCTTTGACTGTGAAGAGCCCATTTCTATCCTTATATTTATATCTTCCTTTCCGCTTTTTATGTGTGTGTGTAGTTCTCGGCGTGTGAGAACTGTATGTGTGCTTTGATTCGTATGCGGATGATTGGCGATGCGGATGGCGGGCGAGCGACGACGACGACGGCAGAGCTCGGGATTTGCTGGGCTGGCGACTGATTGGTGGGGCCCTTACCCTGGATATGCCTTGTTGAGGGAATACTTGCTCTAATTGACGATGGTGATTTTAGATAACTATTGGATTGTATGAGTTGTTTGGGCTGTGGGTTATGATTGTTGGATGTGTGTAATGAGAGAATAGCGTTTTTATTGATAGTTATAGGAAGTGGTCGCGTATGTAGAATTATAACCTCCTCTTCACCGCGAACACGTCCCTGATCATGAAGATACAAACCTACCCAGTCCCTGTTCCGTTCCTGATCTCCTCGCGCTTCATCTTCAATTAAACAAAAGTAAACAGCAATACAGCATCATCCAAAGAACAAGAGAGACGTAGAAGAAAACAGAATCAGGCTGCGTTCATGACAGTGAGCGCGTAGAATCCTAGCCCTTGTGTAACACTTCCAAAGTTTGTTTTGTTGCAGGCGCGCAGAACTTGTTTGTTTGACGCGTCGAAATAAGATTGAACAGCTTGTCTTCTTCATTCTCTTTCTGTGCTCTTGTGTTGAGATTGAAGAAGAAGAAGAAGAGGGAGGATGAGAGAGGAACTCGCTGGATGAAGTCAGTGAGGATTTGGAAACGGGCGGATACGTACAAAACGGGAGAGAAGAAAACAAGAGGCAGTTTGTTCTGGCCATTTTTCAGGTACCTTGTTCGCGCTCCTTCTTCTCTCCTTCTCTTCCTCTCTTCCTCTCCTTCCCTTTTTCTTTCCTCGCCGCCTTTTTTCCCTCCCCCCCCCCCCTCCAGCAACCCGCCCGATACCCCGACGAATTCAGCAACCTCGACAACTTCAGCATCAGGATCCCGCCGTACCTCGCCTCGCCCTTTTCCGTCCGATCTCGCCAGCAACCGTACCGAACCGCCCGACCGACCGACCGACCGACTGTTCTCAACACCCCGATCTATCGTTCGATCTACCTGATCTGTTCCGCCGTTCTCGATCTGTTCTCAATCTCGTTTCCTCGCTGTCCACTGGTCCTCCTGACTGTATTCTGCACCTGACTGTGCTGATTCCTGTATTCTCATCCTGGCTGTTCTGGCTGTCCTTGTTCACTTCCGCTGTTTTCGTTCTGTCCTGGTTCTTGTTCTGTTCTCGCTCTCGTTTCCTCGCCTCGCTGTCTCTGTCGCTGTTCACTGGTACTCGTTTCCTGTTTTCTGATCCTGACTGTACTGATTCCTGTATTATCATCCTGGCTGTTCTGGCTGTTCTGGCTGTCCTTCTTCACTTCCGCCATTCTCGTTCTGTTCTGGTGCTGGTTCTGTTCTGTTCTCGCTCTCGTTTCCTTGCTGTTCACCGGTCCTTGTTTCCTGTATTCTGATCCTGGCTGTACTGATTCCTGTATACTTATCCTTGCTGTCCTGGCTGTGCTTGTTCACTTCCGCCGTTCTCGTTCTGTTCTGGTGCTGGTTCTGTTCTGTTCTCGCTCTCGTTTCCTCGCTGTTCACCGGTCCTTGTTTCCTGTATTCTGATCCTGGCTGTACTGATTCCTGTATACTTATCCTTGCTGTCCTGGCTGTGCTTGTTCACTTCCGCCGTTCTCGTTCTGTTCTGGTTCTAATCTCATTCTGTTCTCATTTCCTCGTTGTTCACTGGTCCTTGTTTCTTGTGTTCTGCTCCTGTCTGTACTGATTCCTGTATTCTTATCCTGGCTGTTCTGTCTGTCCTGGCTGTCCTGGCTGTCCTGGCTGTCCTGGCTGTCCTGGCTGCCCTTGTTCACTTCCGCCGCTCTCGTTCTGTTCTGGTTCTCGTTCTGTTCTCGCTCTCGTTTCCTCGCTGTTATCTGGTCCTTGTTTTCTGTGTTCTGCTCCTGGCTGTACTGATTCCTGTATCCTTATGCTGGCTGTCCTGGCTGTCCTTGTTCACTGCTTCTCCTGTCCCTGCTGAGTTCCCTGTTCTCTGTATTCCCTGCTTTCCTGTTCACCTGTTCCTCTGCACTCATCTCTTTTTTCTTTCTCAGATCTGAATCACTGTCCTTCTGTCGCTGTTCACCTGCCTTCTGATCCTGCAATGTCTTGTACTGTTTTCTGTCCTGGTTTCTGTTCTTCCTGAGCTTTATCCCTCTGTCGCGTCCTGTCCCTGCTGTGTATCCCTCTGTTTGCTATCTGCCACCTGCTGTTTCCGCTGCTCTGTATTGTTAACTGATTCTGATCTCTGTATTCTTGTTCACTGCCTCTGTCCTGCCATTCTGACCTGTCTCGTCTGTATCTTTCCTGCGTCTTCTGCTTCTGCCTGTATTCTTTCTCACCTGCCTGTATTCTTATCAACTGCCTCTGTCCCGCGTCTTCTGCTTCTGCTTCTGCTTGTCACTGATCGCTGTTCTCTGTATCCTTCCTTATTCACTGCCTCTTCTCTGATCTCTGTATTCTTTCTCACTGCCTGTATTATCATTCACTGCCTCTGTCTGCTTCTGCTTTTCACTGATCGCTGTTCTCTGTATTCTTATTCACTGCCTCTTTTCTGATCTCTGTTTTCTGATTCACTGCCTCTGTCTGATTCACTGCCCCTGTCTGCTTCTGCTTGTCGCTAATCACCGTTCTCTGTATTCTTATTCACTGCCTCTCTGCTTCTTCTTGTCACTGATTTCTGTTCTCTGTATTCTTATCCACTTCCTCTGTCCTCTGATCCTAGTCTGTCTTATCTGTATCTTTCCTGCGCCTCCTGCTTCTGCCTGTATTCTTTCTCAAGTTCTGTACTTTTCTGCTCCTTCTGCAATCCCTTTCTGGTCTGTGTATTCTTTCTCTGTCTTCTGCATCTGTATTGTTTGCCGGTCTTCTGCATCTGTATTGTTTCTCTGCCTTCTGAATCTGTATCGTTTTTCTGTCTTCTGCATCTGTCTTGCAATATACTGCGTCTTCTGCGAATGTCTGTATTATTCTTCGAGATATTCTCTGTCAGCAACTTGTATTATTTTTCAAGTAATTCTCTGTCAGTAAATTCAGCAACTTCAGCAACTCAGCATCCTCAGCAACACCAGCAATCTCAGCATCTCAGCATCTCAGCAACTTCAACAACTCAGCAACTTCGGCAATTGCAGCACCTTCAACAACTTCAGCAACTCAGCAATTTCAGCAACTTCAGCATCTCAGCAACTCAGCAACTTCAGCAACTCAGCAACTTCAGCAGCCTCAGCGCATCCGTCTCGACCTCCGCGACTCCGCCTCCCTCAGCAACCTCAGCGTCCTCAGCAACAACAGCGCATCCTGTGCACTCAGAAACCCCCGCTGCGAATTTCTGTTTCTCGGCACCAGCCACTGCTCGCGGGTTCGCATCCTGAACCGAATCTTGATCACGTCTTCGCGATTCGGCATTTCGACGGTCGTCTGTTTTCAGCACAGCGATCTTCCGTTCTCAGCACAGAAATAATCTCCTGTTTTCAGCACAGGGATTCAACACAATGGTGGGCAGGCAACAAACTTCTCAGAAGTTTTGGTAAGGGTGGTGGGTGGGAATCCACAACCGTCGTACTTGTTTTTTTTCTTTTGACTTTGAATTCCCTTTGCTTTAGGATATCCGTTGGTTTGTTCGTTTTATACCGCAGAGCAGAAGACCTGGTAGCTGTATTCGGGGAATATGTGCCGGGCCCGGCAGCTTTATACCCCTCGGACCCGGTCGTTATTGTGCTACTAACCATTGTAGGAACGCCTTCTTGTGCTACTAACCCTTGTAGGAGCGACGACGACATCCAGCAACAACGACCGACCGACAACGACCGACGACCGACGACCGACGATCAACGACCGACAACCGACAACATTTAACAGACAACAGACAACAGACAACGAGCAACCAAACGGAGGGCAGGTCAGCAGACTCCGGAGCAGTCTTGGCGTGGATGGTGGGAGGGGCCAGGACGGGTTGTGAACGTATTCACACCCAAATCGCCAGGTAAGTACAGCCCCCCCCCCCTTGTTCACCACATAGGTTGTAGTTCGCTACACCCTGGACACAAGTGAGCCGCAACCTCGCCCGCTCTCTGCCCCATTGCCCGATGACGCACTCCAGTGACAAGGAGGAGTTTTTACTTCTTCTTTTGAGAACTGCCGAGGCTGGGGTGCAGACGAACGATTCTAAGGTGAGGTTTCGGTTAACTTGATGTCCGAATTTTTTTTCTATAACTTTAGAAGCCCTAACCCTATGAGGTGAGTATACGATTGAGATCGATCCATCATCATCAAAGGTGGTTGCCGAAGTGATGAAGGAGCGAGCAGATAGTTTGCACCAGTATTGAGAGGCAGATATGAAGTGAGTATACTTAGAAGTGGGATGGGCAGGGAGAGGATTTGCTATTTGAGTTCAAATACTTTTGCTCCTTGTCCATTCTAAGGTGCATCAACGACTGTCTGAGTTCTCCTGGCTCGTTATCCAGTCTGGTCTGCGTGTCTTTATTCGGTCTCTGTGTCTGGGTCGTTGAACGAGTACAGATGGAGTCGTTGTTGGGTGATGTTGATATATTGCGCTGTCTGTGCTGTTTTTCATGTCTCTGGACGAGATATCCTTTGCTAGATCGACTGTCAGTTACTAACTATCAACTGTTTACAAACCTCTGATACCAATCTCAGCATGCGCTTCTTAAGATTTACAGATACCGTGACGTTGACGTCCATTTTATGGTTTTCCACTGTTCTTCTCCGCACCGTCGACTGTCTCCCAACTTCCCCGTCCTCCGCACCATTGAATTCCTGGCGCAACGCTACCACAAACTCCACGACCTCGTCCACATCCACCTGCGCTCTTCCAATCATCGACCTCGGCTACGCACGCCATCGCGCAACCTCCTACAACGCCGCCGGCTCCTATTTTGTCTTCAGAAACATCCGCTTCGCTGCCCCGCCGTCCCGCTTCCGTCCTCCTGAGCCGCAGGTGTCGGGCGACGGCTACGATAAAGGGGAACTGACGGTCAACGAGGGGGCGATGTGTCATCAGGCGTTTAATCTGCAGTTCAAGTTTGTAGATTATACGCAGGTAGGGAAGAAGCAGAGCGAGGACTGTTTGTTTGTGGACATTTACGTGCCTGCTTCTGTATTCTGCGACGGCGACGCGTCCGAGTCTTTCAATCGTACCCGCGCAGCAGGAGAGGACGGCGCGCATGGGCTTCCGGTTCTTGTGTGGATTTACGGCGGTGGCTTCACGTTTGGTTTTAAAGATGGCGTCTATGATCCGCACGGGCTACTTAATGTCGCGCAGGGCAAGATGATATACGCGGCAATCAGCTATCGCGTCGGGGCATTCGGCTTCCTGCCTCCCGTGTCCGGCAACGAAGGCGGCACGAACCTGGGCCTGCTTGATCAGCGAATGGGACTGGACTGGATCGCAAGGTACATTGATCGGTTTGGCGGGGACGCGGCGCAGGTGACTGTGCTGGGCGAAAGCGCGGGTGGGTCCTCGATCTTGCATCACCTGACGGCCGGGGATGGTGGCGAGCCCGCGGACGTGCCGTTCAAGCGGGCGATCATTCAGTCGACGGCGTATTATCCGCAGTACGATGCCGCCATGCTTGAGACTCAGTACCGCGAGTTTCTGCAGGTCGCGGGATGCGCTTCTTCTCAAGGCGACAACGACGCGACTGATGCAGGGCTTGAGTGTCTCCTCGCTCTCGACGAGAAAACACTGGCGCAGGCAAACAAAGACTACGTGCTGTCCGCGCGCTGGGGTACGTTCCAGTTTGGCCCCTACGTCGACAACAGCTTTGCGCAAGACCTGCCGCAGTTCCAACTGCCCCGGTCGCGCCACAAACGCAGCAACGTCGAGCTCATGATTGGCTACAACCCGCGCGAAGGCGCGATGTTTGTCGATCCGTCGACGCATACGGAGCGGCAGGTGAACCGGCTCATCGACCTCACGTTTCCGAACGCGTCGACCGAGGCAATCGAGCACGCCAAAAGCCTGTATCCGCCACGACAGTCGGTGTGGGCGTGGGCGAGCGAGGTGATTGCCGAGTGGGCGGTCTCGTGCTTTTCGCTTTATCTCGATGACGCGTACGAGTCCGTTTACCTGTACCAGTTTGCGATTCCGCCGGGGACGCACTCGGTCGATCTGCCGTTCACTTTCTGGCGCGGAACGGATGATCCTCCTTCGCTTCCTTCCCTGTCTGCAGAATCTGTAGCCCCATCTGATGCCGGCTCGGCCGAAGACGGTGTTGAAGCCTTCTTCTCTGACCAGGCACTCAAGCCGGGCATGCAAGACATCGCCCGCCATTTTCAAGAATACCTCGTCTCCTTCGCCATCTACGGCGATCCCAACATCCTCGGCACGTCCGGTGTCGAATTCCCACCGACTTCGTCTTACTCTACTGAAGAGATGCAGGGAGCAGGGAAGCCGGTCATGCTGCAGATTCATAAGAAGGGATTCAAGCATTTGGCGGTCGATGAGTTTGGGCCGAATAGGGAGAGATGTGCGTTTTGGCAGAATAAGTGGTGGACGGGCCGAGAGTGAGTTTAGTTTTTTTTATTTGTATTTGCCGGGTTTTTTTATCTGCTGGATTATTTGTATTTGTCGGTTTTTTTTTTTTTTTTGCTGGGTTTTGTTGGAGTTGCGGACATTGTATTTTCATCGAGTATGGTGGAAGAGTAATAAATTCGGGACGTGCTCCATCATCAAGATACACCGTAGAAAATCCATGCACCTGCTTGTTTGCTTGATTTACCTAGGCTCCTGTTCAGAAAAAGTCGACTAAGAGTGAGTAAAAATGTTTTCACTACCCGAGCACGAGGACCTCAGGAGGGGGGGAGGGTTTGAGAGGTTGAATTACTCCGTTAACGCACAAACACAGACCCAAGCGCAAACACTAAGACAGAACCAGCACACGCAAATAGAAAAAAAAAATAAAAAATAAACAGGAAAAAACCAGAGCAAGCTTACACTGTATACAACATGGAAGTAAACTAACTGGTTTCTGTCTGGCCACTAAAAATGAGTTTAACGGGTCGCAAAGTGGATAATTAGGAGGTAAAAGTGATGGAGGGATAGCATTAACTACGGCGTTATAGCATTAACTTATAGCATTAGAACACGATAAAAGTAATAAAAAAAACAAGAGTGCGGCCCGCAACACCAAAATCAAGCAAAACGAGAATACATCATAAAAAACAAAGAGAAAACGATACGAAAACAAGGATGTATGGATGAGACTAATTTATGCCTCCCCCGTAAGCCAACTATAGCCCTCCCCCGCATCTGCCTCTGCGCTTTTCGCATTCGGCGATGATATTGATTTCGAATTTACAGTGATCATCGTGTCCTTGTCGCCAGCTGCGGACGATGATGCCGGCATTGTAGACGGCAGGCCGATGGCTGGGACTGCGTCGGGAAGGGCAAGTTGCGATGTCGTGGCGGTGACGGCGGAGTTGGCGTACGGGTGTGTGTAGTGCGTGCCGATGTGGTGCGGGGGCGGGGGTGGATGGCGGTTGTGGTGGTGGCTGCTGTTGCTGCCAATCATGTTTGTGGCGGATTGGAACGGTTTGCGGGCGACGGCGGCGATACCGTTCATGACGAACGAGGCGGCGTGGTCGATCATCGTGGAAGGGCAGTAGGGCTCGATCCAGGGAACTTCCATGCATCGCTTAACGAGTCGTTTCGTGGTTTCCGAAACCGCCATGTAGTGCGAGACTCGGCTCTGTCCCGAGAGCGACTGCAGGAGCTGCACGATCTCGTCGCGCTTGTAGTGGGTCTGGCGGAGTTGCGTGTATGCCAGCAGCGGATGCATGACGCGCAAAAAAGTGTGCCGGAGGGTCTCGGCGTCGTCGGGGATATCAGTCAAGTCCCTGATAAAGACGTCGACGAGGACGGTGAGGTCGTTGGTGTAAAAGTATTCTTGCGTGGATTCGTGTGTGAAGAGCTGGTATAGCATTTTGAGGATCAAGAGCTGCAGACTTGGCTCTTCTTCGCGGTTGAGGAGGATGATGATGTTTGTCCCGAACGTCTTGTATGTGTTTCCTTTCTCGGACAGGACTCTGATGATTTTATTGTCGAGCGGTTCTTGCGAGGAGACCTTTGCGCTGTTGCTCAGGAGCATGTATTGTTCGTTCAGAACGAGGATGATGCGGATGAACGAATAGCTGTACGGATCGACGTCGTAGTCCTCGTTCGCTTCAACACAAGCAAACAGGTATTCGATAAACTCTTCCGGAATGCTCTCGATGTCTGAGACCTGTAACCGCTGCACCCTGCACATCTCATACAGCAGCTCCATGAAAAACGAATGCACCCGCGCCTCCTCGTCCTTCCGCCGCCACAGCATCTCAATCACAACCGGACACGCGTTTTCCTCGCCCATCATCTGAAACGTATCCGTGTGCTGCCGCCCATCAACCAGCAGCAGCACCCCGATCAGTAGCGCGATCGGCGTCGGCAGCTGGTTGCAGTTCTGCACCAGCGTCGTGATCAGGATCCGGCGCACTTGTATCCTGTGTGCCTGGAACGCGGGACAGTCTATGAATTTGTAGCAGCAGCTCAGAAGGTCTTGGTTGCTGGAGACGTAGTCTTCCATGTACGTCGAGACGAATCGGAGGAACGAGACAACCGCGGCCTCGATCGCGTTCGAGGAATATACCTGTCGCGACAGGAGATCGTCGAGCTCTGCACGAATTGTTAGCACGCCATAACATATATGGTACCAATCAAAGTAATATAGAATAGCTCACCATCCCAAAACTGGTCCTTGTTTTCAAACTGATATTCCGCAAAATCCATCTTTTCTTGAACTTTCTAGTCCCGGAGTCCACGAATGCAATGCCAAACCAACAAAAGAAAAAACACCAAAAATAAGTATATCACAGACAACTTTTAAACAGCGCGCGCAAATAAAAACAATACCGCAGACGTATGAACAAAGTGTGGTTTTAGTATCTGTGGTCCGCTGATCTCGAGGTTCTATGCATTGACAAAAGCTCCAAAAATAGGGCCGGGAAAGTACGGGCCACTGGCACAGACGGACAGAAAAGAAGATACCAGAGGTATAATGGGAAGCAAAGCCACTAGACTGACAAGGAAGAGAGCTGCAAGCGCGTGGTGATCAAAAACGCGGAACCAGTCTTCTACCGCGTGAAGCTCGTGATGGTGGTGGTGGATGCGAGTGCGGGGGGCCAAGAGCAGCGAGTCAGTTCGGGTACGCGAACGAGACAGGCAGAGACGCAAAGAAGGCTTCACACCAGTGTGTCTGTTAGCTGCTGCTGTGTGCGCAGTTTGGGCAGTGCTTGTGAAGAACAGTAAACAAAGGCGCAAACAATGGCTGGTGGCCGGCGTCGATGATCACCCCTCGAACTGGACTGAGCTGAGCATGTGTGCAGCCTCCTCGCGCTTCGGGCCGGCGTTCCCGCCCTTACCCTCCGGTGTAGTAATGGGTTACGTAAGTATATTGAACAGCACAAATTGGTTAAAAACCAGCTGTCATATAGCACTCTTTGTCACCACCGGTAATAGATTGCAATACGAGTAAATAGATAGTCTCCACGAAGAGAGAGACAAAGAGAGAGAGATGGACGGGAGACAGAGATCACGCTTCCTGTTGCTGCGCGCATAGTTGCGATAAAAAGTTCCGCGTAAACGCCAACTTTGATCTGGTGAGTCTGTCAGTTCGGCTGTGAACTGGTAGTCTAAACAGGTTGAGAAGCGGACGGTCGTTTGGTATTTTTGTAGATCGATAACGGTAGACGTTTGAACGCAGCAGCTCGACGAGCAAAGACGAGACTGGAATGGCGTCAACCCATTCATCGCTCGCGGCTCAAAACGGTAAAAGGATCACTGCTCAACAGTCTGTTTCTTCACACTGTTTTATTCGCTCACTTAGGCTCCCAGAGCAGCCGTGACGATCTCGCAGCCGTATCTGTGGTCGCCAAATTTTACACCACGCAGTGTTTACACATACGTGCGTACATTCCCCGGCACCAATAACAACAAGACACCGAGTGACGATATATGAACTACAGGAATATCTATCTCTTTAAATAGATGATACATCATTCGCTTGTCTACGCATTCCAGCCAGAAGACAGGACCACCAGCGGATCAAAACTCAATTGAGGACGAGACCGAGCCAAGGTAGAGCTCCAATCTCGAAAGCAAGAGAGATGGTATTTTAGGGTTTTTGGGTCGTGCTCGAACTCGGTGCTGTGCTACTCGTGTGTGCACTTCGTGACTCGGAAGTACATTCCTCGGTCCTTTGTGCCTCACTCCACCCCCTTCTTCACCCCCCTGTACGTTGTTTGTTTTTCGAGTTTGCTGCAAGGTCGTTTAGAGCAGCTTCACGCTCCTGCTGCTGCTCCTGTTTTCGATGTTGTAGCTGCAAGACGCAGGAATACGTCTGTCTCAGACAACTAATGCAGTGCTAGCTCAGGAACGTATCCCCCCACTAAACCATTTGCTGTCATCTCGTTGCCTGATACGGTAATTCTGCGTAGGCCGCGTCTGAGGCCTCCCCCCTGCGCTCGTTGACAGCTGGTTGATTTCTGATCGCAAGACAGTTTTCATATCGCGTCTTTTTCTATTCTTTTCTAATTGTATGCAAAATTTAGATATGTACCATTAATGTATGTATCTTGACAAAATCCGTGAATCAAAAAAATCTATAATATAAACATCCCAATACGATAAGACACGTAACGACAAAAAAAAGTGAAAACGCCATTAAATAGTAACGATGAAAAACCAAAAATACGATCGCCTTAACTCACAATACATTATAACTCCCCAAAAATATTATCAAAAAAGATCAAATTAGGCAACGACACCAGAGACAGGTCGCTGTTGGCCCCAGAACTTTGCAATCAGACCAGAGGCCTTGCCCTTGAGCATGCGCTTGTGCGAAGGTTGGGGAGCGACGGCCATGACGGTGTGGCTTTGATCGTGGTGGTGGTTGTGGCCGACGGCATGAGCGTCGTCGAGCGAACACAGGTAGAGATCGTCGTCGAGCAGACTGCGCTGGCTGTGCTGGTGGTAGTCGAGGCTGTCGTTGATGTCGGCTTCTGGCGAGGGAAGGCAGATCACTGAGCTGGCAGAGTAGCTTGCAGTCGTGGCGATCGACGACGAGGACGACGAGGAGGAGAGAGGTGGTGGCATGCGGGAGGAAGTGGATGAAGATGAGGATGAAGAAGACGAGACCGACATTGAAAGGGCGGAAGCGTACTCGGGTGAAAGAGGAGGAGTGATGTAAGAAGACGAGGAATGGTGGTGGCCGGACTGCGATTGTATCCGGTGCGGAACGTTGTGGTAAAACTGTTCCCGAGCAGCCTGCTGCTCCTCGCGCTCGCGCATCTGCTGCTGCTTGCGGGCGAAGAACTCGCGCTCGCGGTTGACCTGCTCCTGGCGACGGACCTCGTTCTTGATCGGCGAGAGGAAAGGCGCAAAGTGAGTGAGCAGATCGTCCTGCGTGATGCGCAGGTCCCAGTCCAGGAGGAACAGCAGCTGGCGCTCCATGAGGTTAACCTCAGCGAGCGAGAACAAGCCGACGGTGTACTTTGTCCAGTGCTTGTTCTTGGGGGACGAGTCGTTTAAGTTTTTCGCCGCCAGAATCAGGGCGGCGAGGAAGACGCGGTGGCAGGTGCACGCGAGGCCACGAGCCATAGAAGGCAAGCGGGAACGCAGACGGGAGAGGTAGACGAGCGTCGACATGAGAGTCGGGACCTGCACGTTTGATCGGGTGACGAGCGTGGCGATAAAGGAGGTGAGCGAGGGCAGGCGCGGCTGCTGCGCGGGGGGCTGCTCGTCCGCGGGCGAGGCAGGGGGCGAGTAGGGGTATCCGGGAGCGCTGTCGGCGGAATCGCAGCGGATGACGGTCTGCGTGGTGGAGACGAGGTAGGCGATCATCTGGGGCGAGACCGGGGAGGCGATGAAGAGATCGAGGGCGGCGCGGTCGAGGTCGAGCATGGTGGTGATGGTGGAACGGCAAGAATGAAGAAAAAGAGCGGAGGGAATGAGAGTGAATGCACGCGAAAAGCAAGGCAGAAGAAGGACTGTAAGACGCGAGAGCGACGACCGAAGGACGAACAACGAAAGGAAAGAGAGAGAGAAGGGTTTGCACGGCTGTAGAGGAAGAAGAAGACAGGACGACGGCGGAGAGAAGGTGTTAAGTAGTTTGCAGGCTGCGAGGCGGAAGAGGCAAGGAGGCGGGCCAAAAACCAGCCCCTCGCTGTATTCGCTTGCCCGTCACCCGCCCTGCCGTTGATTGAGTTCAAGTTAGAGTTTGGGTACTGTGGCGCCTGTTTCTGCTACCAGGGCAGTTCTGTTTCCTGGGCTTAGAATTGACTGCTTTATTCAGTGCTGCGAAGCGGTAGTAATAGAGGTAGTTTACAGATATAGCAAAAGGACATATTCTACACTTAGCAAAACAACAGTCTTCTCCAAAGCATCAGCGAGGGGGCTGGATTACCTGGGCCCAGCCTTTTCGCACTAGTCCGAACTCGGACAGAACCCCTGGTTACTTCGTGGCGGTGCGGTGGCTGGGAAGGTCGGCCGCAAAGCAGGAAACGATCGCTTTTGCCCCTTGCCGCGATCGGTCTTCTCTTGTCTTTCTCGTCTTCTGCGAAGGTCTCTCCTTGCTTCGTTATGATAAAAAGTAGCATGCAGACATCGGTCATGTCTGGTCCATACAGCACCGCTGTATACTTATCTTACTGAGCGCATGTGGGCGTACGGTACAAACCCTACAGTCGCTCACATTTAATACATGTCCCAGATCTCGTCGTTCAAGATTCTGAGCCACACAGTCTGCGGCTTCTCTATAAAGTTTACCCCTGAAAGACAGTCGGGGTCGGTTTCTCGCCTCAGCCTTCCCTCGCAGACAGACGCACCAGCCAGCATTCCTGTCCTCGCCTCCTTCCCTCCTTGCTTCCACAACTTTTGACTCGACAAGTAAAAAACGCGCCTCGCTCGTCAAATATGTGGACTGACGCGAGAAAACGGCGGTGAAGCTTCAGCCAAAACACGTCCGCGACGCGTTCTTGACATGCTGGGGAATCCTTGGATTCTTACCTGTTTTGTAAACCCTGCATTCCATCCTACCTGCCTCCTGCCTTTAGCCCCTTGCTGCTCGCAACAGCCATCATGAAGAATCAAAGACAGACCAAGGCAGTCCGACAGTTATTATTAAATTCCACATCTCAAATCTTCGGGCTGCCTGACTGCTCTATCTCACTTTCTTCGTCTCTGATAACCGTACTCTTCTTCATCCGGCCGTCCTCCTGAATGAGGCCGCATGTTACAGATATCCACAATCAGATGATTAGCATAATAGAATAGAACAAAGAGGAAAAAGAGTGTTATAGACAGAACCTCAAATACAAAGAATACCAGTTGACCTCAAATTATTACTTGTACTTCAAATTGATTAACAGTTACAGCCAGCTTCGGCGCTAATTGCAACGCTGCTGCCCCGCGACCCGCAAAGAGAAAGACGTCAGAAGCAAGGAGGTCTTTGGGCGTTGGCTGGGTGGTCGTTAATTAAAAAACTCGAAAAATTAAAGAGAGAGAAGTACGATTAGGGTGGGAACAAATACAGCTGGATTTGCCTAGTTTGGAAGGCATGATTCCAGGGAACGTGTGGTAGGGCCATCGCAAGGTCTAGTTTAACTGCTCGATTCTTAGCTCTCGGGCATTGTTTTTTGCTTTTGACAGAAGTAAATTTTTCCTGGAAGCTTCACCAGTGGTGGTGGTGGTGGTGGTGGTAGTGGAGGAGTGGGTGAGGAAGAGGGTTAGTGAACTCAACTGTGGGTAATGATAAGTCATGATTTAGGCCAGTGACTGCTCATTCCCTATCTCTTTCAACTGCTTCATCTATTCGCGGCTGATAGCTAGACCTCCTAGCTCTAGTATAATCATCTGATACTATTTCTATTACATTGCCCCATTCAAATAATTGCAAATCAATATACCAGAAAAAAAAACCACCAGACCAAGCACAAGTCAGCAAGTAAGGAAGGGGCGCAAGGTTTTCGTCTCTGTTACCTCTTCCTTTTCCCCTCCCTTCCTCGCTATCACGACCCAGCCCGCACTCACCCATCCCTCTCGTTACTCACTCACTTTTTCATTTTACTTCCCTTCGTCTGGACCAGAGCGAGAGCGAGCGACAAACCTAACAGAATCGGCTCGGAGGCAATAGAGAAAAACTCAATTTTTTTACATCTGTACGTTTGCTTGCCAGCCGATCTTTTCTGACAGTGAAGATTTAGTGTTGAAGACTGAATTCTTCATGCGTAGATGAAACGAGAGAGGATTTGCTGCGAGTCTCATCAACCGCTTCACTCATTGGATTTTCCTCTGTAAATCTCCTTCCTGGCAACAGAGCAACAGCAGCAGGCAGCAACTAGACAACACATAACTCACCTCGTTGATCTCCGCAAGGGTAGCCAGACCAACTAGACTTCAAAGACACTATGACCACACCGTTCTCTTAACCTACTGGCTCTTGTCACTTCCAAGCTCCCCTTCCGTCCCTTCCTCTGATCTCTTGTCACTCGTCCTGTCTTGTTTGGCTCCATTGTGGCGTGTGGGTGTGCTAATCACAGCTGTCATCCATGTTGTTTGGATCCTTCCGCTCTGTAATTCTATTCCGTTTATAGTTTCGGCATTGGTTTCCTGCAGTACGACGACAAAGCAGACCAATTACATACATCTATGCTCCATCATTCGTTATAGACCGTTGTTCACCGTTGTTCTCCTCATAGTCAACAGTTCGAACATTCACGCACGGTCTCGACGTAGATCACCTTCAAACTCCACCCCAGCTGTTCTCTCTTTTAACCACCTATCGCAAATCAAACCCTCGGCATCGATCGTCCCTTCGTTCGGACGTACGCACTCATAAACCGACCGACCGGCCGTCGTCTGTCTCATCTCATCTCACCCCATCGATCACCATCCCTTCCCGGCCGTCCCGCCTCTTGGTACCCGTCAAGTTGGAACCGCACGCCAGCCTCCTCCCCCTCCCCACATAAAAACGAACTCCTAAGACCGTCCTCAACGGCCATACCGTGCTGTGACGGTCAGTGCTGGATCAGCAGCTACCTGTCAACGAGATACGTGACTACCTAAACTCAGTCCGTCAGTGACAGCTCCAACCCAAATCACGCAATCCCTTCCCTCTGTAATCGCCCTCTCCCACTGTACACACTGATAGCTTTAGAGCGCCGCCAAACCCTGCCGCGCTATCTTTTTAATACCAAGAAAGCCTACCGGGGATCCGCAACCAATCGTCGCATGTTTTGATTTCATAGACTCGCTTTATTAGATATCTTTTCTCTCCGATGCAACAGATCCCCGCCCCGATGCTAGGGATTTTAATTATCCAGACGCAGCTCTCATTGTTGATGAGTAATTGGCTTGTCACAGTCGTAGCTAACGATAGCAGCCGTCGCCTGGACTGTGGATTTGAAACAGCGCAGTGTGAGGTGCGAGCAAACGTCATCACCCTGCTGATCAAAGAAGATGCAGAGCGCAGCGCAACAGTGATGGCCGCTGACTTATCACCACACTGCAAGTCAGACTCATCACAGACGATCTGACGGAGCTGGTGTCCAGCCTCTCAAGTCCCCATGGTCCTCATATGCCCCTCTTTTCAACTGCCTGGCTTCTCATCATAGAAGGGAAATTATTGAGCAGACCACTCAATGTCTCCGTTTGCCATGCGAATGCATCGCCTTCAACAAAAACTCGGTATGCATCTTCATCTCCCTCTTCCGCGGCCCGTCATCCATATCCTCATCCACGTCCAAAGTCTGCAACATCCGCCCTGTCCCACCACCACTACTACTAACAGCGGTCTTGCTAGCGACCACAGTCCCAGGTTCGATAATTGTCCCCGCAGCCACACGACAATTGTTTCCCACCCGCACCCCGCGACCAAGTTTGCATCCTGCGCCAACGACGCAGTAATCGCCAATTTCAACCCCAGGCTCGATCCGCGCTGCCGCGTCGACATAGGTATAGTTCCCAATCACCTGCGTAGCAACCAAAACCTCCTTTTCGTCTTTGGTGGGTGATACGACACTACTACTCCTTCTTCTCTGCGACTGGGAGCGGATATCGTCAATCTCCAGCACGCATTTATCAGCAATAATCGAATACTCTCCGACTGAAACCAGCATCCTCTTCAGCTCTATCGCCGGTCCCGCTTCCGCATCGCTACTTGCATCAGCAATTGCTATTCGCACATGGGGGTTGATCACCGAATGACTGCCAACTTTTAGCAAAAGATGATGGGGTGCGATGCTGTCGTCGACGAGGATGTGTTCTGAGATGAATGCAGAGTCGGCGGCTTCTAGCATCTCTGGCGCGAGCATCGCGGTCTCTATTTTTCGTAAAATGCAAAAATTAGAAATGTTCGGTTTATGTAGCTATACTGGTAAACATGGCGAGAATCAGTGAAAGTCCATCTGCTGATGAGTGAGTGCGAGTAAGAATACAGTCATTTCACGCGTTTAAGGTTTAGGTCTGCACGCGACGCGCCCATTCCCAACCTCTCTCTCTTTCTCCCACCTGTATTCCTCTTGTCCTCTAACCATTCTCACTACGTGTTTATAAGCAATTCATATTCTTCATACACGCTAGAAATGGCGGTCAAGCAACCTGATCTAGAGTTCGCCGACCGGTCGGACGAAAACGGCTTCGTGACCTTCTTCCGCAACCTCCCCCCGCTCACGGACGCGAATGTCGTCCGAATCTTCTCTCGCGGAAGCTACTACTCCGTCCACGGCCAGGATGCCATCTACGTCGCGCAGAACGTCTACCGAACTCTCACCGTTCTGAAATACTTTGGTAACTCGGACCCCGAACACGGTCTCGCGTCCTGCACCTTCACCGAAGCCGTGTTCCGCAGCTTCTTGCGCGACGCGCTGTTCAACCTCGGCCTCAAGATCGAGATCTACGCGAGCAAAGGCAGGAACCAGTGGGAGATCAAAAAACGCGCGTCGCCAGGAAACATCCAGGACGTCGAGGATCTTCTTTCCGGAGGCGACTCGAGCCCGGTCGTGATCGCCGTGCGCGTCACGTCCAAGGCGGAGCAGAAGGTTGTCGGCGTATGCTTTGCGGACGCGTCGGCGCGCGAGCTTGGGGTGTCTGAGTTTGTCGACAACGAGCTGTTTTCGAATCTCGAGTCGCTTGTAATTCAACTTGGCGTGAAGGAGTTGCTGCTGCAGCAGGACGAGGCGAAAAAAGATTACGATCTGAAAAAGATCCGGGGAATTGCCGATCGCTGCGGCATCGTGATTACCGAGCGCCGCGCCGCCGACTTCAACGCTCGCGATATCGAGCAGGATCTGTCGCGGCTGCTGGAAGGCGATCTTTCGCCATCGATGCTGCCGCAGACAAGTTTAAAGAACGCGATGGCAGCAGCAGCCTGTTTGGTTTCGTACCTCTCGCTCATGGCTGACTCCACCAATTTCGGCCAGTACAGACTTTACCAGCACGATCTTTCGCAGTACATGAAACTCGACTCGTCCGCCGTCCGCGCGTTGAATCTGATGCCTGGCCCGCGCGACGGCGCAAAGAGCATGAGCCTGTACGGTCTGCTGAACCACTGCAAATCCGCCGCCGGTGCGCGCCTGCTAGCGCAGTGGCTCAAGCAGCCGCTGATGGACCGGGACGAGATTGAGAAACGACATGCGCTGGTCGAGACCTTTGTGGACGATATCCAGACGCGGCAGGCGTTACAGGAAGAGCATTTGCGCGCGATCCCGGACTTTCACAAGATTGCAAAGAAGTTTCAGCGTGGATCGGCGGGGCTGGAGGAAGTCGTGCGGGTGTATCAGACTGTGATTAGACTGCCTGATCTACTTGATACTCTAAAAGCCGTTGAGGAAAGTGCTGATGGCGACGAGCAAGCCTCAACAAGGGCATCGTTGATCTCAGAGACATACACAGAGAGCATCTCGGAGTACTACGAAGGTCTGCAGAAACTGGTCGAGCTCGTTGAGACCACGATCGATCTCGACGCGCTGCAGGCGCACAAGTTCATAATCAAGCCTGAGTTTGATGATTCGCTGCGAAGTATGAATGAGAAAATCACTGAGAACGAGGCGATAATCAATGATCTGCATTTATCTGCCGCAGAGGTATTGGGATTGGATGCTGAGAAGAAGCTAAAGCTTGAGAAGCATCAGGTTTATAACTGGGTATTCAGAGTTACCCGAAACGTATGTACTTCTATAGCTGTTGTGATGGCTAAATGCTAACAATATCAGGACGGCGCTGCGATTCGAGGCGATCGCCGCTTCAGAGAACTCTCGACCCAGAAAAACGGTATTTACTTCACGACCGACGCTCTACAAACCTGCAGCGACGAGCTGAAAACTCTCGAGGAGTCCTACCACCGTCTGCAATCCGGCCTGGTGCGCGAGGTCGTCAGCGTCGTGGCCACGTACTGCAACGTGTTTGAGAAGCTCGGCGCCGTGCTCGCGCATCTGGATGTGATTGTCAGTTTTGCACATGTCTCGAGCACCGCGCCGACGCCGTACGTCAGGCCGAAAATGCACGCGCGCGGGGCGGGCGACACCGTCCTCAAATCCGCGCGCCATCCGTGCATGGAGGTGCAGGACGACATGAACTTCATTCCCAACGACGTCTCGCTCGTGCGCGGACACTCGGAGTTTGTAATCATTACCGGCCCAAACATGGGCGGCAAATCGACCTACATCCGTCAGATTGGCGTGATTGCGCTCATGGCGCAGGCAGGGTGTTTTGTGCCCTGCGACGAGGCCGAGATCTGCATAGTCGACTGCATCCTCGCGCGCGTGGGCGCCGGCGATTCGCAGCTCAAGGGCGTGTCGACGTTTATGGCGGAGATGCTTGAGACCGCGTCGATTCTGAAGTCGGCCTCGTCCGAGAGTCTGATTATCATCGACGAGCTCGGGCGCGGGACGTCGACGTACGACGGGTTCGGGCTCGCGTGGGCGATTTCGCAGCATATCGTGAGGGAGATTAAGTGCTTTGGTTTGTTCGCGACGCATTTCCATGAGCTTACCGGGCTGTCGGAGCAGTACCCTCAAGTTCAGAACCTGCACGTCGTCGCGCATGTGGAAACAGTCAAGGCCGCGCACGAAGCGCATATGAACCAGCGCGAACTGAGCGGGAAGGAAATCACGCTGCTGTACAAGGTGGAAGAAGGAGTCAGCGACCAGTCTTTTGGAATCCACGTCGCGGAGCTGGTGCGGTTCCCGGAGAAAGTCATAAACATGGCGAAACGCAAAGCCAACGAACTCGAAGCCATCACTACGACCACGTCAGACAACGGCGAGCGGCCGTCGAAATGCAGCAAGACAGAGGTCGAGGACGGGTCTGAGCTTTTGCGACAGGTGCTCAAGGAGTGGCGCGCTAGGACGAAGGATCTGGATGTGTCGAATAGAACGGAGATGATTGCGCAGTTTAAAGAAATTGTTGGGTCAGGAGAATGGAGGGAGAAGTTGGCTGGTAGCGCGTTCATTCAGGAAGCGCTTGTGTTGTAGGCTTTGGAATGGAATGGTATATGCTTATATTTCTTATTCAACGTGATCTTTCAGACATCTTTCTCTTTCCGGACTACGAATGTAACATATTAAATGCAGTTATCTGATATAACCGTAATCAAGTCAAAATCTGAGCTGCAGAATACATCCACAGACCGCACATCGAACCCGTCCCCACCCCCAAAACATCCCAACATCCCAATCCCCACATACTACAACCCCAGCCTACACCTTCCACCACTATAACAACTGATCCCCTCGAATTACATCTGATTCAAGCACTTTTACCTAAAAGCAGGCGCAGTTCATAAAGGCCACAAAACCTTTTTTTTTAACAAAGTCGGTAATAGTTTAGTGGCTAGAATTTCCGCCTGTCACGCGGGGGACCGGGGTTCAATTCCCCGTTACCGAGAAAGATAATCTCGCGACTTGTTCCAGTTTTTTTTATTTTTTCTTTCTTTCATTTTATAAGCTATGAAAATGGGCTTTTTTTTTTTTGCAAAAATTGCTCTTCTCTTTAGAGAGGTATTTGCGTGAAAGAAGTTGTCGTTTGCGTTATTGAAGCGGGGACGCTTGGCGGGGTATTTTCTTTCGTTCTTAGCAAACAGCTCAAGGTCTCTGACCCGTCTGCCTTTTTACTTCAGGCATGGGAGTCAAACAAATAATTAGCTCGTGAGCGAAATTTTTACAAATCGGTTAACTTTACGTCATCTATTAAATTATTGTGTCGATCAATTTGCTTGGAGTAGATAGGGAGCTACGGGTGATGAGAAATAGGGATGACAGTTAACTAACTGGGAGCGAAGATTGTGACGAGAGGAGAGGGAGGCTCAACACCAGGCGAAAGTTTTGTGGTGGAGCCGTATTCGGTAAACCAGATTAACAATGCACGAAAAAACCATATTGGCAATCGATAAACGGAAATGAAAAGACAGAGAGAGCGGAAAGAGGAGCAAGAGCGAGGATTATTAGAAGAATTATCAGGCGATTTGCGATAAGATTAGCGGTTTATGTTTCAGAAGTAGATTGATGAATATAAATTAGCCGTGTGCGTAGTGAGCAGGGGGAACTTTGACCGAACAAGTAAATCAAGGATCTAGGCACAAGCCACTGACACTGACTCGACTGCCACCCGCCCGGATAACTTATATTCATTCGCAAGCCCAGGGCTTGGCTTCCTTCCTTTGCTCTCTATCAACCTGTCTTACCGAATGGAATTTTGAAGAGACGAAAAGTATCCCCTTTTTGCAAGCTGGAGAGAGGAAAATAATGCGCGTTAAGCTTCATCGTACGTTTAATGTCTTTTTTATCGTGGGCTCGGCTGTGGTTGCTGATAAGGTTACGGTGTAGTTGACTCGCAGACTGCGTTTGCGGGATACCCACTCCGAGGAACGGTCGAGCTGTTTGTCGACAATGCAAATAGCATGCCGACAGAGCTCTATGTTCAGTTTAAAGGTACATCGACGACCGCGTCGAACTCGAGTGTCTCGAACCAGACGTTTATAGAACGACACACCCACGCAAACAAAAAAGTGCAGCTCTACGTCGCGCCCGATGGGCCCTCGTCCTCGTCTTCTGCACCTACCGATCGTCCGACAGAGACGATCGACGAAGTGCCGCCGTACGAGAAATTGACCCTACAGCCCGGCAAAAACACGATCCGGTTCAGCATCGATATCCCAATCTTCTCCGGCTGTCCCTACGCGCCCGGCATCAGCGACGGCCACAGACGCTACCAGCGCTGCGGGTACGCCCGCGTCAAGCACACAGATCGCGGGACCACAACGCTACCGCTGCCGCCCTCAATGCCGCCATCGAGTCGGTTCATTGTCAAGTACGGTGTGCGCGCGGTCGCCCGCCGCGCGGGGATTTTCAAAATGAACAAGTCGGCGATGAAGGTCGTGCGTCTGGCACCCGCGGCACTGCTGCAGTCCAGCGACGACGAAGCACTCAACGACCTCGTCACCACGCAACTAAACATGCTGTCTGCGAAGAGCATCAGACTGCCAGACTCGTACTTTGTGCCCGGAGCGCTGCCGAAAGCGTCGGGATTCCGCCAGCTGATGAGTTTTGGATCGAAAGGGACGATGGTCGTTGGCGTGCCGGTGAAGCTCAGTTCCGAGATATTTCCGCACGCGCGGTTACCCCACAACGTTCCGTTCTCGCTCAAGCTAGGCTTGTCGATCGACGTCGACGATATGAGTCGGATCAGAGGCATTATCAACGAGTTTGACATCACGTCGATCAAAGTCGTGCTGAAATCAAACACGGACGGAACCGCAGGCGGCCTGATAATGATGCCCGAGCCGCGGACGACGACGCTTTTAGAGCTGAAGAATATCGGAATGAGCTTGCGGATGTTGTCGACCTCTGGAATCCCGCAGTACCAAGTCGAGTGCGAGAAGCTAAAGGCGCTGATAATACGGCCGGAGGATACGCCGCCGAGCTTTACAATCAAAAGCATGAAGCTACGGCACAGTCTGCGAGTCGAAGTCGGATTGACGATCAACGGCAGCAGTGAGAAAAAAGTCGACGTCGAACGGAATATAATAGTCACATCTGGGAATGACTATGATCCGGATAGTATGGCGATGTTACCGCCCGGATACGAGTTTAATCACAATCATGCAGCCGGGAATAGTGACGATGAGGGTTCTAGCGGCAGCTCGGACTGGGGGGACGATGATATCAAGGAGGATTTTTTCGCAGATTGAGCAAAGAACTTAATATCTAATACTATATACACAGAGACAGCCTCTGTTCTGCTGATATAATACAGAATCTCCGTCTATACAAACCAAGTTCACAACATCTATACAAAACAGATTCACAAAATTTTCGATCCCAGAGCCTACTTTGACTCTTTCTCAGTCTTCTCCTCCTCGGTATCCGGCACTATAAACGCACCACCGAGCAAGATAGCCGGCTCGTCGATATTGTTATGCTCGTAGCTGACAACGCCAATCGCACCGGCTTCGAGCAGCAAGGCGGGGTTAGTTTTGATATCTCTTTTGACCCAGCGCATCGCAAACGAGCGCAGAATATGTCCATGCGCAACGACCAGGATATCCTGCCTGGGCTGGCCCTGGTGCGTACGCTGCAACTCCTGGATCTCCTTAATCACATCATCGAGTCTCTCGGTGATCTGCAGCGGACTCTCGCCGTTCTCGCACCCGTCCGACCAGATATCCCAGACCTTGGCCTCTTTCCCGCTCGCCTCGTCCGCCGGCCAATCGAGCCCGCGCTCGGTCCGCAGCGCCCTGATCTGCTTCGTCTTGAGGCCCTCGTAGTCGCCGTAGTTCCACTCCTGCACACGGTCGTCGATCACGATACGGTCCTCGCCGATCAGCGACTTGTTGTCGCCCATCAGCAGCTGGAAAGTGCGCTGCGCACGCAGGCGCGGCGAGATGTACACTTTCAGAACGTGACGGGGGTCAATCAGACGGTCTTTGCCGACCATCGCTTGGCCGGTCGCCTTCACTCGGCGCTCGCCGTTGGGCGTCAAAGGGAGATTGGTGAACGATGTGTGTTGTCCGGAAAGCGACCATTCCGTCTCGCTGTCGAGGGTTAGTATCACGCTGATAATCCGATTCACTTCACACAATCACTTACCCGTGACGAGCGATGAATACACGAGGACAAGCCATGATACAATGCAGAGGTATTTGGTATACAAGCAGCACCCAAAAAGGTTTTTGAGAGGGTTTTTGAGAAGGAAAGCAGTGAATTCCAGAGAGAAGGAGGTATATAAGAGCAAAGAGGAAGAATGCCGAATTGCACTTGATTGTTGATACCGACAGCTCCGGCCGGCTTCGCGGAGGCAGCCCGGGACAAGCGCCGCATGCTTTAATTTACGTGGATCCTTAACTGCTAACTGTACTTCTTCTATCACTAATCAGAAACAATGGTCTAAATCACAGTAGTATTATAATCACCACAGATGAATAAATTGGCTTAATAAAGCTGGTTAATCTGTTAATGAGAAAGCATGGCAGATGGTCTATAATCACAATGAGTAGTGAAAGAAAAATCCATCTAATTAACATCAAAGTTACACGCTGCTATATCCCACACATTTTCCAACAAACAAATCGTTAAATTACTTTTGGCGAAAAGAAAAATGAAGAAAAAAAACTTAGGTCCGATCCGATCGGTTTTACCATCAAACAAAAAGAGAGAAAAGAAGTCTCCGAACGTAATAGAAAACGACAACAGGAGAATTATCGCTCATATCGAACAGAGACGATCTTATCCAAACATCGAATAAAATAAACCCATTGCACCACTTTTCCAGATATGTATGCGTAGCTTTTTTTGTAGCCGTTAAATTAGGAGGTATAGTATGTTTTCGAAGGAAGAGGGACACTTTATAGGAACCCAGCAAAGCCAGAGAGGATGGACAAGATCGAGGCCTGGACGACGTCCTCGTGGATGCCGACACCCCATCTTGCCTTTTGTCCGTTAACCTTGATCTCGATGAAGGTCGAGGCACGCACCTTGGAACCCTGGCCGATAGAGTGCTCCTTGTAATCCCAGACCTCGACCTTGACGCCGAAGCCGTTTGACAGGGCGTCGGTGAAGGCGGAGATAGGACCGTTGCCGGTGCCGCTCAGCTTGATCTCGCGGCCGTCGACCTCGACGACACCGACAAACTTGCGGGTGTCGGCATCGACGCGGATGGTGTCGTAGTCCTTGAGCGTGAAGCCGTTGTCGATGTACTCCTTTCTGAACAGCGCCTCGATCTCGGCGCTCTTGAGCTCGCGACCGACCTTTTCGGCCTCTTTCTGGACAATCTTTGAGAATGCGATTTGTAAGCCACGGGGCAGATCGAGGCCGAGCTGTGTGAGGATGATCCAGGCAGCACCGCCCTTGCCGCTCTGGGAGTTGACGCGAATGACGGCCTCGTAGGTACGGCCGATGTCCTTGGGATCCAAAGGCAGGTAGGGAATCTGCCACTTGAACTCGTCCGCGGTCTCGATCGAGCCGTCGGTGATGGCAGCCTTGACACTCTCGGTACGGTTGTTGAAGCCCTTCTTGATGGCGTCCTGGTGGGATCCGGAGAAGGCGGAGACGACGAGCTGGCCACCGTAAGGCCAGCGCTCGGGGACGGGGATCTTGTTGCACTGCTCGACGACCTTGATGATCGACAAGATATCGCTGAAGTCAATTTTGGGGGAGATACCCTGTGTGTACAGATTTAATCCAAGGGTGACGAGATCGACGTTTCCGGTCCGCTCGCCGTTTCCAAACAAGCAGCCCTCGACACGGTCTGCGCCCGCCATCTGCGCAAGCTCGGCAGCTGCGACAGCGCAGCCGCGGTCGTTGTGCGGGTGCAGAGAGACGGCGATCTTGTTGCGCTCGCTGATGTTTGTGCAAAAGTACTCGATCTGATCGGCGTAGACGTTGGGAGTCGACATCTCGACGGTGGCGGGCAGGTTGAAGATGATTTTGTTCTCCTCGGTCGGACCCCAGGCCTCCTTGACGGCCTCGCAGATTCGGATGACAAACTCGGGCGAGCTGTCGGAGAAGGTCTCGGGAGAGAACTCGTATTGCCATTCGGTTCCGGCGGTAGAGGGATCGTCCTTGGTCAACGATCTGACCAACTTGGTGCAGCGCACAGCAAGCTCCACGCTCTCATCCTCCGACATGCCAAAGACTATTCTCCGGAAGCACTCAGAGGTAGCGAGGTACAGGTGAACGATGGCTTTCTTTGCTCCCTTGAGGGAGTCGATAGTGCGACGGATGAGCTCTTCGCGGCAGGGCGAAAGAACCTGGATCCAGACATCATCGGGCGCACGCTTGACGACGCCCCGGGTGAAGTCAAAATCTATTTGCGAAGCCGAGGGGAAAGCGACCTCAATCTCCTTGTATCCGATTTCGACGAGCTTGTCGAAGAAGAGCTCTTTCTCCTGGACCGACATCGGATCTGTACGCAGTCAGCTAGCTGATCTTCAAAATCATACAAAGCACATAACATGGAAAAAGGAAATACACACCGGGAAGAGACTGGTTTCCGTCGCGCAGATCAGTGGCCAACCATCTAGGAGCCTTGTCCAGAGACTTTGAAGGCCATTGCCGGTTGGGCAAGTTCATGGACGGGAACTTTTTGTACTTGATTGAGGGGTCTGCGAGCATCGGCATTTTGAATAGAGAAGCTGTACAGAAGACGAGGACTATGCAGAAGTAGAGGAATAAAGCGAAAAGCCGAGAATATAGCCACGAACAGAGGAGAAGAAGAAGAAGATGCAGAAAAATAGAGTCACCTTCCCGACGGCTCTTTTCAAGGCTTCGTTCAAATCCTCGAGGAAAAAATTAGCTGAAAAAACGTGACCTTGTTTTGGCTATATATGCACCTGCTTGTATAATAATGAATACATGTACTCTACGATCCACTTTAAACAACTCTAATTCCTCTCTTCATCTCGCCACACGTGGCCGATACCGGCGCGGCTCTTGCGCCGCTTCGCTTTCTGCTTCTCCGCGGACTTGACTGGCAAGCCGCGCAGCTAATTCCCTGTCCCGAGGCTTTTATTGGCCATTCAGCGCGTTTTTCTAGTCTGCAGTGTATAACTGCTATCTCGGGCTGATTTGTGAATATTGTCGAGAGTAGTCGACAGTGGTCGGGAATGGAGAAACTTCTGGGCGAGTGCTGCCTTCACCGCGTCGCAAGCTTTCCGGCAGTAACCGAGCCTACGCACCGCCCATCCCAGTCGGCGAATTCGAGTCGTCGGTCGGGCCATACGTGTATCAAGAGACTGTCATTTATGAGATATGTCCGATCTTCTGTCGATTGGAGGAAATCTACGTGTACGTGCTGTGGTTTCTGTGCATTGACGCGGCAATGGATGCGGTCAGTAGCTAGAACCGTAAGTCACCTCTGCTCACCGTAGGCTCATTCTATAGTCGTATATTACATTGCTCTTCTCTATAAACCGCCTACGAAGCCTCAGAAGCCTCAATAGTAGCACTCGCCTTCGCCGTAGCGCTAACAAACGCCTCGAGCGCCTTCTTCGCTCCACCCTCGTTGATGCTCTTGCGCGCAAGCTCGACTCCCTCCTTCCAGTCCTTAGCCTTGCCAGCCACCACAGAAAGCGCACCGGCGTTCAACAAAACGTAGTCTAGGATAGGATGTCCCTCTGGTAGCTCTCCGCCGACAAGTTTCCTGACCATTTCCGAGTTCTCCTCTGGCGTGCCTGATGCGACGTCTTCGAGCGGATGCGTCGACAGGCCGAAATCGGCGGGCGAGATTACGCTTTCGACGATTTCCTCGCTGCCAGGGAGGACTCTCCAGATACGAGTAGTACCAGCAGGAGAGATCTCATCGAGACCTTCCTCACCCCACACGACCATCGACGACGACGTCGTGCCGGCTTTCTTGTCGAGCAGGATAATAGACTGCGCAAAGATCGGTCCGAGGTCTGGTGTATTGACGCCAATTATACGTGAGGAGATTGGCGCCGGGTTGAGCAGCGGGCCGAGACAGTTGAAGATCGTGGGGACACCGAGCGCTTTGCGAATTGGGGCGATCTTGCCCATGATCGGGTGGTACACTGGCGCGAACAGGAAGCAGAAGGGAGAGTCTCGCAGGACTTGAGGGGCGGTGAAGGAGGTTACTGATTGCACTGAGCAGCCGAGAGAGGCCAGTACATCAGCGGCGCCTGAGGACGAAGTTGCCGCTCTATTGCCGTGCTATAAGCATATGTATGTCAGTTTCCGTCCAATTGTTCATTCCAGTCAACAATGATCTGAGAAAAATATCACATGTTATGTACTAACCTTACAGATCCGCAAACCCATACCAGCACAAACCAACCCCGACGTCGTCGACACATTAAACGTATCCTTACCATCTCCACCGGTTCCAACGATATCGACGTAGCCATTACTCTCCACATTCACCGACAGCGAAAACTCCTTCATCGCGCTCACCGCCGCCGCAATCACCTGCGGATCCCGGTCAAGTCCCCGCGCGCGCAAGCCGATCAGGAACGCCGAGACCTGCACTGGCGAAATGTCATTCGTGAATATGATGTGCAGACATGTGCGGATGTCGCCCTCGTTGAGGCTCGAATGCGGGTCTGTCAGTGTCTTGAGGTAGGGCGTCAGAGGAGACACCATTCTTGCTGCTATTCTTGCTTCTATTGCTTCTATTATCGCACTCCCAAAATCTCAACGCCGCTGCTGTTCAATTTTGGAGAGAACAGGTTTTCCCTGATCGATGCCTGCCGAGTTCCCGGAGAGTCACTTTTTCCATTAAATGTCAGCAAAGGCCTTTGTACTTGTCTTCAACCACCGCCCTCGATTAAGCTTTCGTGAAATTTTCGGAAACAACCAAATTCTCTTTAAACCACAGCGGATTCAGTTGAACTAGAAGCAAAACGGAGGAGAAAGAGAAGCAATGTTCAACAGTCTACTATCTCAGCGGGTGCTGAGCACTCGCGGCTCGCTGTCGAGAATATTTTCCACAATACGGGGCTTCGCGCAGGCTGCCGCCGAGTCTTCGACATCCTCACCATCAGAAGAAGCTGTGCGCAAGACCGTGAAGCATATCGACTCGCGCAAGACGTATCTGATTGATCGGTACGCGTACCTCTTGCGGAATCGGCCGGTCCAGATCTATGTGCAGCACAACAATTTCCGCAAGGACGACTCGTTCAATGTGCGCTCGCAATTCAAGAAACTCGGCGTCCAGTACACCGTCCTCAACACAGCCCTGTTCAAAGTCACACTCCGCGGCATCCAGCACCCGGATCCCGCGAGCTGGGAGGCTCGTCGCAAGTACAGATGGCCCAAGAAGCGGGATATG
The DNA here is from genome assembly GCF_037950935.1 of Myxozyma melibiosi. Lineage (NCBI taxonomy): Eukaryota > Fungi > Ascomycota > Lipomycetes > Lipomycetales > Lipomycetaceae > Myxozyma > Myxozyma melibiosi. The sequence goes on from NW_027042921.1 coordinate 673,560, forward strand.
CACCCGGCCATGAGATTGGTCGAGGGCCCGACCGCCGTGCTCTCGTTCGAGGGCTTGGACCCCGCGCTGATCGGCTCCGCGGTCGAGGTCGTCGAGAAATCCGGCGGCAGACTCGTGCTCATGGGCGCGGTTATCGAGAACAAGCTGTTCTCGGGCGAGGAGTTGGATGCGGTCAAAAACCTTGGCTCGTTCGACCAGGTGCGCGCCGAACTTGCGGGCGTGCTCGAGGTGCTGCGCGGTGCTGGCTTGGTCAACACTTTGAGCTCGGCGTCGACGGGATTGTACTTGACGCTGGAGGCTAGAAAGCAGCAGCTTGAGGAGGGCAATGGCGAGGAGGCAAAGTAAGAGCAAGTACTGAGAAATATGTATATGATGTTGGTATGGTTTGGGTAGCTTTCTATACATGTGTTGAAATAATGTAAATAGTTTTATTGATACAGCAGTATTCTTTTAAATATCAGTGCCTATAGACTGTAGAAATGTAGAATGATAAGATTGAAAAGAGAAGAAACGCACACTAAACAGGCACACTGACAAAGTCGACATCTCAACTCGCGCGGCTCGAAATTCACTGCTTCTCTGCCCGGAGACACCAATCTCGAAACCTCAGACATCAGCCCCCACCAGAGCTCTACATCTCAATTGACACCCTCGATCAATAACTCCATCCAATGTCTTCTATTCTGCTGAGAAACGTCAGTCGCAGCCCTGCTTCTGGCGCATTGCGCAATGTCGTGCTTCGCAACCGCTTTCGCACAATGCCGCGATCATCGCCTTCCTCCATCTCATTCTCGACCCGTTCCTCAACGCAGCACGCCTCCTCCTCGCCTCTCAAAGCTCTCGCGGTCGGATCAATCTTTGCGACCGCGACGATCCTGTACAGTTTCTACTTTGCGGGATCAATCGAGCAGGAAACGTTCAACGCCGTCGAGCCGAAATACCAGGCGCTGTTCCCGGAAGATGCTTGGCAGCCTGGGACGAAAGTAGACCCGTTCTTGCGCCGGATTGAGGTTGATGGGCGGGAGCTGTGGCTTTTGGGATTAGGCGTGCGGACTGTTTCGTTTTTGAAGATCCATGTCTACGCAGGTATGTTTCTTTCACCATCTTACGTCCTGTAAACGAACAAACTCGACTGACATTATATACTAGTCGGCATCTACGTCGACAAAGACGACATCCCGAAAATCACGAGCACCCTCTCAGCTCTGAAATCCGACAAAGACGCCAAGGAAGCCGCGCTGGACCCCGACACCGCGCTCGACCTCTTCACCACCCTTCTCGACTCCAACGTCCGCTTCGCGCTCCGCATCGTGCCCAGTCGCAACACCGACTTTTCGCACCTGCGCGACGGCTTCGTCAGATCAATCATGGCGAGCATCAAAAACCGCCGAATCGACCAATCCGCCGACTCCGGCTCCGGCATCGCCGAGATCCGCAGCGCGCTGGGGCGCAAGATGACCGCGCCGCGGAATAGCGAGCTGCTGCTGACGATCGACGATAAGGGCAGTTTGACGATGACGTACGCGGCGCCGAGGGAGGCGGAGAAGGAGAGATTGGGGGTCGTTACGGATAAGACCATTGTCAAGGCTTTGTTTTTGCATTATCTTACGCCGCCGACTGCTGCGAGTGAGGAAGCGCGCGTGTCGTTTGCGGAGAGTATCGCGAGTATTACGCCTTAACTTTATAGTTTATATGAAGTTTGTAAATAGATTTTATTTAAAATACAGTTGTAGTTGATATCCTCGAAGTAGGAGCTCAAACCGACCTATAGACCATCTTTACAGCTCCTTGAGAAGCGCATCGAGCTTACCGCTGTTTTTCAGAGCAGTCAAGTCCGAATCTCCTAAACACAGCAAAAATATACTAATCAGCACAAAGTGATGGTAATCAAAAGGAAGAAAAAGAAGACGACTTACCGCCAATGAATTTTCCGCCGATAAAGACAGCGGGCACGGTGCGGTGCTGATACAGCTCCTTGACCGCGTTCTGGAGCTCGCTTCCCTCTCCTATCAGGTATCGTCAGCCATCAATTCTCGTAAAAGACATTAAAGAGAGCGAGACTGTGAATGAACTTACTGCCCATCTCGTCGAGTTCGAGGACTTTAGCCGCCACGGCCTTTGACTCTTTCTCGAGAAGACTCTTTGCGTGAACGCAGTAGCTATGAAGATACGTTTCGTCAGCAAACAATCTCTTCGACTCATTGCAGGTTAGATAGAGGATACACACGGGCAATATCTGTATATAAGCATATATTTAGTAAACCAGTCCACTTCAGCTCGGATATAGCAGCAAGAGAAGTAGACAACTCACGTTTTGCTGAACACCATGATTGGGTTCTTGGCGACGTATTCTTTGACTTTAGCCTGGGCACTCATCTTGCGGTTTTGTCGACTTTTAAACAATGAAAAAACAGGGGAAAGTAGGTGGAGAACGAATGTGTAGAGGATGTGGTGGAGATGGCGTAATTGCGCGGGTAGAGATTAGATTCCTCGGGCACCGAGTGTTGGTTGCGGCTCAGTCAGGGTTGCAGTACTTTATTCTTCTCTACGTCAATAATCCATAATCCGGCATATAGTATACGGTATATAGTATCTGGGAAATGAAACGTCTTGAATGGACCACTATTACGTTCTGTACATTGTATAAATTACTGAGAATTGAATTTACTGTCTTGAAATCAATATATTCAATCACTCAGTCTTGCGTGCACAGAACTGCATCATACTTTAGACCTTCTTTAACTAATAGACATCAAAACCAAGCACTGATCCGACCGCTAATCAAAAACATCGTCACCTCAATAGAGATTAAAGACATCAAGTAACCGTTTAAGCAGTCGAAACGGCCTCCTTCAACATAACTTTCAATCTTCCGTTACGCTTCAAAGCTTGCAGATCGGAGTTTCCTATAGAGTCACAGTAGGTCAGTACATTGAATCTCCACACGTTTCAAAGCATTCAAAATAAAAGAAGGAGACGTACCGCCGATGAACTTGCCGCCAATGAAGATAGCAGGGACGGTTCGCTGCGCGGTGAGCTCGCCAATAGCAGCCTGGATGGCGTCGCCGGTGTCTATGTACACAAACATCCGTCAGCAAGCTGTATTTGCAGTCAACAGAGTGCTTTACAAACAAAACATACCCATCTGGTCGAGCTCGAGATCCTTGTGCTGGACGTTCTCGGCGTCGAGAGTGGTCTTGGCCTGGCGGCAGTACCTGTGAAGATCAGTCAGTGTTTTGCTCTACAGGAGCTGTTCAGGGCCATGAAGCAAACATACGGGCACCACCTAAACGACAGGTTAGTAAAGATAGACATCAGACAGACCAGAAGACGGTGACGCTCACGATTTGCTAAAGACAATAATCGGGTTCTCCGCCACAAGCTCCTTGACTTGTTCCTGATACTTTGACATTTCGGCCGGAGAGCTGCTGCTTGCGGTTGAGTACTGGGATGACAAGATGGAACCCAGGTTGATGGTTGAGAAGATAGTATCACTGCCGGAAGTTCGGAGCAATACAGAGCAGGAGGGGGAAGAAGAGGCTAGGGGCAGTCGTCTGAGGGGAGACCTGTGAGTTTTCGAGATCGCAGAGAGGGAACGGCGTCCGAGTGTGCGAAGAGAAAGGGTTGATGAAGACAGCTTGGAGAACTCGACGGCGAGAAGAGGAAGAGCAGAGAAGACAGAGAAGGGAAGAAGAAGGCGATGGGCGGGTTCGAGATGGGCGATGGGCGGTGCAGAGGCAAAGTGAATTTAGGATTTCATCACTGCCGGCAGTTTACTAATCAATTGCGTCATTGTTTCTGTTATCGCTGGCTCTGCTTTGCTTGCTGTGAGAATGAACGCAGTGCTTTAGCAATTGTATTTGTACTTGAAGAATCTTTGTTTATTGTTATAGAGCTGTTCTGACTACTTGCACTATTTCGCAACAGCGTGCCTGAACACAGGTTAAGTCTGCAATCAACATCCTCGGCACACTTCTGAGGCAATAACTCTGCCGGGGCCTTCATTCCTCTGTTCGGCCGGCGTGCAGACATATTCAACGACAGCTCTAAAATGCTCATACATCGTCAGTGACTGTCGTTCTATTCGTGGACTCAACCGCGATGCCGGGGCAAGACAAGACAAGACAGGACAGGACAGGACAGGACAGGACAGGCGTAGTTGATGTCGAGATGCGACAACAAGCTGAGTAAACCGTCGTAAGCCTATCCACTCCGCGCAACATCACCCTCCGCCTTGTAAAAGATCTCCATGTTTCCACTGAATAAACCCCCAGATTACCAACAAGGAGCGAAACCGACGATAATCTCTCATCCCAGCCTGCGGTTGGTCTGTCGCCGACTCCGAAGCACCCACAATTCCGGGTCCAGAGCCACGCATCTTCTTATACACTACCTGCCTGCGCCGCATGAACTCCTGTCCCCACAACAAGAGCCATGAATCCTTTATCATCCTCTTTAAATCTCGGTCGGGACTCGTCGCCACGCCTCGCTTCGCTCTATCGCATCTCCCGGGTCGGCCTACATCCACCGGAGTCTCTCTCGCTTTACGCCTCTGATTTACGGCCTGCTCTGGTTGGCATCTGCTTCTGCATCTTTGATAGAACTCTGCTGAGCGGTATCTGCTGAATTCGCCCTCAAATCCTCGACCACTTCTACCTGCGCATTTCCACCCCCGGAGAACCACCACGATGTCCTCCGACACCGCCAGTCTGTTCTCAACCTCCGGCGCGACCGTCAATGGCGACGGTCCGCGTAAACGGGTTCTGCTGCGTTTTACAAAGGAAGAGGAGGTCCAAGTGCGACGCAAAATCGACTCCTACCTCATGCCTCTTATCACCGCCTTGTTCGTGCTCGCCTTCCTCGACCGATCAAACATTGGCAACGCTCGCATCGCGGGCTTGCAAGATTCCTTGAACATGTCATCGAACCAGTTCGATTGGCTGCTGACTGCGTTTTATATCTCGTATATCTTGTTTGAGTGGGTCGGATTTCTGTGGAACGTCGTCCCCGCGCACATCTACGTGACGATGTGTCTCTTTGCATGGGGTTTCATTGCATCGCTGCAGTCGGTGGTCTTCAACTACTACCTCTTGCTCGTCCTTCGGTTTTTGCTTGGAATTGGTGAAGCCAGCTTTGGCCCCGGTGTTCCGATGTACCTCTCCTTCTTCTACCAGCGTCAAGAGATTGGTTTCCGCACCGGCATCTTCATGTCCGCCGCCCCACTGTCCACCGCCTTTGCCGGAATCTTGGCATACATGATCACCAGTCTGGCCGACCATACTCCGATCGACTCCTGGCGCGTGCTGCTTTTTGTCGAAGGTATCCCTTGTATGTTTATGGCGTGCATTGTGTGGAACTATCTCCCGGATCGTCCGTCGTCGGCGTATTTCTTGAACCTGAAGGACAAGATCATCGTGCGCGCGCGTCATCGTCGTCGTGTCGAGATTGACGGCGAGCAAGTTAGCCACTCTGGGTCTCACGGGTTCAAGCTTGAGGAGGCGCTTGAGGTTCTGCAGGATCCTAAGGTTTACGTGACTGCCGTAAGTATCAGTGTTTGAAATTGATGCGGCGGTGCCTTGCTCTGACTGGTGATTTCTAGGCTATGTTTTTCCTGGCAAATATTGCATACGCCTCGATGCCGGTGTTTTTACCTCTAATTCTTAGAGAGTGAGTATTGAGTGCGATTAATGATTGATGACTTTTATTTTCTGACAAAGCGTTGCTGTAGTATGGGCTACGAATCAGTCACCGCGCAGGGTCTATCGGCACCACCCTACCTAGTTGCATTCATCTCGGTCTTGCTGACGACTTACCTCTCCGACAAGCGCAAGTCTCGCGCCGAATTTATTGTGTTCCACGCATCTATTGCTTCCGCCGGCTACCTTGTGCTTGCAATCTCGCGCGACACCTTCACCCGCTACTGCGCGATTTTCTTCGTCGCCTCAGGTTTCTTCTCCGTCGTCGCCTGCGTCATTGCATGGACTGTCAACAACCAGTCCTCAGAGTCTGGCAAGGGTACCGGCATTGTGCTGCTCAACACGATCGGACAGTGTGGTCCGCTGATTGGAACCCGCTTGTACCCAGAGTCCAATGCGCCGTACTACGAAAAGGGAATGATCATTTGCTCGCTTGCCATGTTCTTCGTGGCTGTGTTTGCGATCTTCCTTCGCCGTCATCTCGCGATGCTTAACCGTGAGAGCTTCGCAAGCGAGCGCTACCACCTCGTATCTGAGGATGGCACCGAGGCCGCCGTTCCGTCGATGGCAGACGACGACGAAGAAGAAGAGTACGAGGAAGACGACGACGCGGACGAGGAGTCTGCGCGGTACGAGCTTATTTCGGCGCGGGAAGCTAGAGCGCTGCGCGAGGTGCACGGGTTTGGAATCGACATCCTCGACGACGACGGTAGCGTTGATGCGATTCTGAAAAACGGGCAAAAATTGATTGCGCGCAAGAAGCAGCAGAAGTTCAAGTACATGCTATGATGCCACCGTACATTTCAATAGTGCATTTTATATACATCTGATGGCGGCGATAGAAAGCGTCTTTTTTGGTGTGTTTTGAGATCTGGTTTGGAATAATGTGTTTTTTGCTTTCTTTTTCTTTTTGTCGATTGTTTGGAACAATAAATTGTATTAGCATTGAATAGCTCTCTTACTTAGACTGGGAGTAAACAGCGAACGGCTGCTCGTGTGCGCCATACTCGCACAGTAGCACAAAAGAACATCCGGTTAGGGTTCTCGGAAAGCCTAATTGGTGCGCTTCCGAGTATATCATTATCTCTTGTTTCCATCCTGGTATGTGGCTGGCGACGGACTGGGATTGGGGAGGTGGTCTAAAATAGAAAGAGAAGCTGCGAAGAAAGGTCAATGAGCTTGGCTGGTTTTCTTGCTTGTCTTCAGTATCTGGGCTGTGGCAGAGGGGCCGTCGTTGCCGATACCGACGGCCTTGACCGAGTCTCGGAAATCCCGATTTCAGGAACACTTACAGCCTACCAACATCTTCAATAGGTATATAAGCCGTGTCCAAGCCTAGATATCAAAGCAGTAGCTACATTAAAGTGTACATCTTGGGAAGTTTATGCTACTAGGGCCGCTGGAAGCGGTGGAGAGGGTGGGAATAAGGTAGTGAAGGTGGAGGTGACGCTAATACTCGAGATATTGCGCTATCGCAGCTGATTGCTGGTATTTCTGGTTTGTGCCCACTCTTTCTCTGTTAAATACTTTAAAATAACAGTTATCGACAATAATCAGTAGCTACTCTAAACACAGTAACTACTCTAAACCACCTTCTTTTATCTCTGTAAATAATAAACAACTGGCGACCGCTTATCAGTGTGGGGTCTCGGAATTAAACACCGCGGCAGTTATCGCTCATTAGCTTTCAGCTGCCCTCGGCACTTCCGCTCTGCGCGCTCAGCTACCTCCTCGACCCGAGACTCTTTACCTTTTCACTTTCCTCCTCCCTTTTCAATTCCTGTTCTTTTTCCTCTCCATCGGAAAATTGCTCGACAATTCTCTGCTCTTTCGACTATTGCTCTTCTGTGCTTGGTTTGTCGAGCGTGGTCAGTATGAGTCAGGTATTCTGTCCTTCTCCCACTTGGGATATAGACGACTTTAACGATTGCGTCAAGGCGAGGTCCGTTGCTTCTTTCTACCTTCTCTCGTTCCTTTTTTGATATAACAATTATCCTAACTTATGACATTTATAAGATACTTTCATTTTTGGTATCCGGTCCTGGCTATCACCGTCTCCTTCGCCGTTCTCGTCACAACAAGCACCGTCCGCCTCCTCAAATTCGTGCGCCGTCGCTGGTTCCCAAGACGTGACGCTGCCTACTCCGCGCTTCCCACCGACATCAGTCCCATCGACGACGACGATGACGACGAATCCCTCCAACCCGTCTACAGACTACGTACGACCGACGCCAGCGCCGAGTTCGACGAGCCCAACGCCGCTCATCACTCGCGGCACTCCGCCGCGGAGTACCGCGATGTCGAGGACGAGGCGCTGGATATAGCTCCGCGGACTTCGGTAGTCACGCACACGGATCGGCCTACGACCTTGATTTTGAACGCGACGCCCGCAAGGAGATTTAGAGCCGTGCTCGAGCTTGTGATTACCTTGTCGTTGACCGTCATCCATGCGCTCGCGCTGTTTGGTATCGTGCTCGTGCAGTACCCGCCTCCGCCGTATGAACGTCGGGAGATGATTCGCAATTGCTTCGCGACTACTTTGCTATCTGTAAGTACCTTTGAACTGTGCTGTTTACAGGGGGTTGCTGACTTACGCGCTGTCTAGGCCTACCTCCTCTGGCTGTCTTACATCCGACTATCCCCCGCAGTGAGATACAACTCGCCTTTCCTCCGCGTGCACGTCGCAGCTCTCTACGTCTTCCTCTGGTTCATCGCCGTCGTAAACATGCGCACATCGCTCATCCGCGATGTCCGTTCGCTAACCGGCTTCCTCGCCCTCTTCGACTTCCTCTGCATCTCTCTTCTCTTCGCGCTCAGTCTCATGGCCCCCGTCAACGACAAACCCGCGTACTTTGAGGCAACGAACGGGATGACGCCGAACCCGACTCCGTACTCGTCTATATTCACCATCCTATCGTTTGGCTGGGGCGATGCAATCACGATGCAGTCGTATCGCAAGCCCTTGACTATGGCCGACGTCTGGGATCTCAGAGATGACATGCGATCAGCGCTTTTGATGCCGGGCTACAGAGTCGCGAAAGGAACCCGCTCGATGCTCTACGGTTTACTCAAGTACTTCCGCCCGAGTCTTGTCTTTGGCGTCATATTCTCGTTCATCTACGCAGGTTGCACGTTCGGGCCTACTGTGCTCGTCCGCCAGATCTTGCGGTACTTGGAGGATCCTGAGCGTGAGCCGGCGCATATGGCGTGGCTTTACGTGTTTTTGCTGTTTTTCTTTGCGATTTTCAACGCGGCTGTCTCGGGACAAACGCTGTGGACGTTCCGACAGACTGCGTTGCGCGTGCGCGCGGTTATCGTCGCCGAGCTCTACAGCAAGGCGTTGAAGCGGAAAATCGGCGTCAATGCAGGTGACAGTAAAGAAGCATCCGAAGCAAAGGCTGCGCTGAAAGCGAAAGCAAACGAGGAATCTGATAGCAAGGGGAAAAAGGTTGAAGGCGAAGAGGAAGCTGCTGCAAAGTCTGCGCCTGCGCGCGACGAGCAGGTTGATCTCGGTCGACTTATTAATCTGATGGCTGTTGATGCGTTTTCGATTGCTGAAGTTGTCGGCCGGTTGAATCCGCTGATCCGAGGAACGCTAATGATTTTGATCTCGATGGTTTTGCTGTACGACACGCTAGGTCCCAGTTCGATCGCAGGTATTCTCGGCATGCTGACTCTTCTCCCGATCAACATCAAATTCTCGCGTACGTTCGGCAAGATCCAGAAGGAGCTGCTAGGGATCACCGACAAGCGCATCCAAAAGACAAATGAGATCCTGCAAAGCATCAAGATCATCAAATTTTTCGCCTGGGAAGAGCGGTTCCGGTCATCGCTGCAGGAGGTGCGATTGCAGGAACTCAAGACTCTGCGGCGACGGTTTCTCGTGGTATCGATCGCGTCCACGATTTGGCTCGGATTCCCGACCATCATCACTTTCCTCACTTTTGCGTGCTACACGCTTGTCGCCAAGCACGAGCTGACGGCGTCGGTCGCGTTCAGTTCGCTTTCGCTTTTCAATCTGATGAAGGATCCTATGGACCGTCTTTCCGAGATGATCACCAACGTCATCGAAGCCAAGACCTCTGTCGAGCGTGTTCAGAATTTCCTGAACGAGGAGGAGACTCAGAAATATGTTCAGCTGCGCGGACTGCACCGCAGCGATCCCAGCGATCCTACGATCGGGTTCAAGAACGCCTCATTTGCATGGGGCGAAAGTGACACGCAGTACGATTTCCGACTGCAGAACTTGAATGTCGTGTTTGAGCCCGAAAAGCTGTCGGTCATCGTCGGTCCTACGGGTTCGGGAAAGACGTCGCTGCTGATGGCCTTGCTTGGCGAGATGCATCTCTTGCGAGGAAAAGTGTTTCTTCCCGGGTCTAGCTTGCTCGATCAGCCCATTCGCGACAGACATACCGGTCTTGTTGAATCGGTCGCGTACTGCGCGCAGCAGCCATGGCTGCTAAACGACACCGTACGCGAGAACATCCTCTTCACAAACAAGTACGACGAGCAGCGCTACAACGAGGTCGTCAAGCTCTGCGCCTTGCTGCGCGACTTTGAGATCCTCGATTCCGGCGACCAGACGTTTGTCGGCGAAAAGGGAATCTCGCTCTCGGGCGGCCAGAAACAGCGCATCTCGCTCGCGCGCGCGCTGTACTCTCCTGCTCGGCATCTGATCCTGGACGACTGTCTCTCGGCCGTGGACTCGCACACCGCGCTCTATCTGTACGAGCAGTGTATCACCGGCCCGTTGATGAAGGGACGGACGTGTATTTTGGTATCCCACAACGTCGCGCTGACGCTCTCGCAGGCGGCGAAGGTCGTCGTGCTCGAGAACGGGCGCGTGGTGGCTGATGGTACGCCGACGGATGTTGTCGCGCAGGGAGTACTGGGGTCCGACGAGCTTCTGCTGGCCAGTGTGCAAAACTCGCGCGAGGTCTCGCGCGTGCCGTCGGCGACTGATATCACCCAGCTTTCAAACGCGACGACAACAACTGCGGACAAGCCGGCGGCGACAAAGGAGGCTAACAAGACGAATGCGAACACGGCGAGTGTCGAGGTGCAGCAGGTTGGAATGGTTAAGTTCAGGGTGTACTATTCGTATCTGCGGTCGATGGGTCTGGTTGGTTACTGGATCATCACGGTCTCTATTCTTGTGCTCCATCAGGCGTTTGCGATTACGCAGTCGTACTGGGTTAAAGTGTGGTCGATGGCGCTTGCATCAGTTGAGTCGGCAGGCGTCTTCGCTGCGTCTTCTTCGCAGCTGAGTTCTTCGTCCAACTTCTCGACCTCGCAGATCTTTGATATGGCTCCTCAGAACGGTGTTCAGAATCTGATGATCCCCCTTCTCCCGGACCACCCCGCGCTCCCGCACCTCTCCGCCCGCTCGGCCGATAGCATGTTCACGTCAGCAGCATCGACAGGCGACGCCAAAGGCCCCGGGTTCTACCTTGCGATCTACGGCCTGATTGCGCTGATCTACATCACGTTCTCGTTCCTGCGCGAGATTGCGTTCTTCTACGGCTCGCTGACGGCGTCGAAGAAGCTGTTTGATCGGTTGCTCGAATGTGTTTTGCGTGCCACCCCGAGGTTCTTTGATCAGACGCCGGTGGGGAGGATTATTAATCGGTTCTCGAAGGATATCGAGAGTATCGATCGTGAGGTTGCTGTTGATGCATTGGTAAGTAATTTATCTTTTCTTTCAGGGCGCAGAATGAATGCTAACTCAGGTTGTGTTATAGGGCCTGATTCACTCGACGTTGTCAGTGATTGTGATTATCGGAGTCATCAGTGTAATCATGCCAGTCTTTCTACTCGTCGGCAGCGTCGTCAGCGCGATCTTCTTCTTCATCAACCTGCTCTACCTGCAAGCCTCGCGCGAGCTCAAGCGCATGGAATCCGTCACCCGCTCGCCGATCTACCAGCATTTCGGCGAGACGCTGGTGGGTGTGAGCACGATCCGCGCGTACGGCTACGAGCAGAAATTCATTGCCGACAGCATGGGCAAGGTGGATACAAACATGCGGCCGACGTGGCTGATGTGGGGTCTTAACCGGTGGATGAGTCTGCGGACCGATCTTGCCGGCGGACTGATTTCGTTCTTTGCGGGAACGTTTGTGATGCTTGCGCACAAGTCGATTGACTCTGGACTCGCGGGGTTGATTCTCTCGTACGCAATCACATTCACGCAAAACATGTTTTGGGTCGTCTTCCTGTACTCGTCCAACGAGATGAACATGAACTCAGTCGAGCGCATCGACGAGTTCCTGCAGATCGAGCAGGAAGCCGCCGACATCGTCGAGGACAGCCGTCCGCCGCACAACTGGCCGTCGACCGGCGCGATCGAGGTCACCGACCTCACGCTGCGATACGCGCCCGGTCTGCCGCGCGTCATCAAGGGCATCAGTTTCTCGGTCGATCCGTGCTCAAAGATCGGCGTCGTCGGCCGGACCGGCGCGGGCAAGTCGACGATCGCGTCCGCGTTCTTTAGGTTTCTCGAGGCCGAGACGGGGAAGATTGTGATTGACGGGATCGATATCTCAAAGATCGGGCTGCGGGACCTGCGGCAGTCGTTGACAATCATCCCGCAGGATCCGACGCTGTTCACAGGTACCGTGCGCTCGAACCTCGACCCGTTTGACAATTTCACCGATCGTGAGGTGTTTACCTCTCTCAAGCAAGTGCACCTGATCGCCGACATCCCCGGCGAGGAAGAAGCCGAGAGCAGCACGCAAGCGCAGTTGTCGGAGCAGGAGCGCGAGGCGCGCGATATGAATGTGTTTTACAGACTCGACAGCCCTGTTACTGAAGGAGGCGGCAACCTGTCGCAGGGCCAGCGGCAGCTGATGTGTCTTGCGCGGTCGCTGCTGCGGTCGCCGAAGATTATCTTCCTGGACGAGGCGACGGCGTCGATTGATTACAACACCGACGCGCAGATTCAGGAGACGATCCGTGAGGAATTCTCAGACACCACGATTCTTACAAGTACGTCCGCTCACAATCCTCGTCTTTTCTTTCTCTACATATACTAACAGCTTATTATAGTCGCGCACCGTCTCCGCTCGGTCATAGACTACGACAAAATCCTCGTTCTGGACGCGGGCATGATCAAAGAATACGACTCGCCGCACGCGCTGCTGCAGATCCCTGATTCAATCTTCAGAAGCATGTGCGAGAGTAGCGGCGAATTGGAAGCGCTCGAGGTGTTGGCGAAGCAGGCGTATGACGCAAAGTTGCAGCAGCAGCAGCAGCAGCAGCAGCAGGAGTAGAAAATTGTCAGAAAGAAAATGTGAGGAGGGGGGAGCGTTGAGTTTTGGATTACGTTTGGCAGTTCTATTTAGTAGTTTTGCATTTGCATATTTTGTCTTAAATTTTGATCACTCTAATAGTTTTGCATAGAAGAGATACGAAGAGGAGAGAGAAGGTGGTACACAAGTGAACAAGTCATATTTTGATCTATCGATAAAACAAATCTACAAGCTAAAACAGCAACCTAAACTAAGCACAAGATTAGTCTCTGTACAACAAAAAAAGGCGCGCGCCTTTACTCTGCACACAACTTTCTCTCGTGCAAACTCATTTGACGTGTCAGAGAGCTTTTTTGGTATTTTGGGTTGTCATCAAAACTCAGAAGCAGAACTGATAATTAATTTTTTTCATCATGTCAAATGAGGTGGATGCACGTAAGAGAGAAGGGGATGTGCGAGAGTGAAAAGATTGCGGAAGTATATTGTAGAGACGTACCGTTCGTGAGATGACCGGACAACATCAAAACAAACAAGCTAAACAAAAACGTCTTTCTTGATCAGTTAGTTATCATCAATATGGAGGAAATAGTGATCAAACACACGACGGAGGAATACAAGTTCAGATGGTAGTGCATGTTTCTTAAGGCTCATAGAAGTCACCAAAGAACTATTGTGAAAGATTTCCTCATGACGATAGACAGTCTCCGTCGCGCGTTGATCTTCAGAGTGGGGATAGGAGTACATACCATAAACAGAGCAACAGTCGGTCACAAAAAGGAAGAGACGGTATTGATATCAGAGGTAGAAAAAGGGTCTATCAACAACCACGTTAGCAACAATCCACACCAATGCGTTCAGCAGAATCGCCTGCACACGCCCAGAGCAAGCAGAATACGTCATAAACGAAGAATTCCTAATTATTTTATGTCCTGCATGTACTTCCTCAGTAGAAATAAATTTTTATAATCTTTCGCTTTCTGCTGCTGATGCTCGGGGGTTGGTGTGGTGTTTCTACAACACACCAGGGACGGGAATAGAGAGATGACTTACATTATAAGACAGAAGATGTGCACATGTCTGGAACCACCAGCTCATTCTCACTCGGTGAGAACGGTCGGTGTACAGACACTTGCGAGAAGACAGGGAGAAAGAAGCAGAAGAAAAAATAGCAGGCAGGAGGAGCGTAGCCAAACCCTACTCTGCGCTCCAGTTTAGGGCACCAGCACAGCACCAATCCCTCACTGCTCACACATTCAGTTAAATCATGTGACATTACGAATCGGGCAATCGAAAGACGGTGGCAAAAACCTTAATCCCTGCAGTCGGATATAAAAGGGCGGGCTTCCTACCTGGCGCGCGATCACTTTTGTTGCTGACAGACCGAAACGAAGACGGTGGTTGAGAAAGTAGCCTTTGCTGAAGACTATCTGAATAATAGTGGAAAGGAGGAAATAAAGCAGAATCGCCTTATTCTCATTCAATCTTATTCAATATTCTCCTTTGATCTCGAACAGGAAGAATCCAAGAATCAGAGAATCAAAGAAACGCTAGGACGATTGAACACACAGCAGCCTGTAGATTATCTTCATAAACCACAGACATCAGTAAATTCAATCGCTCAAAGAGAAACAAACCGGCACAATGTCAGTCATGGCACACCGTCCCCGACGCCCGGCGATGAGCAAACGGCGGTCGTCCCGCGTGACTGTCGCGGCACCCGCAGCGCCGTCGCGGGAAACGGAGGAGAACACGCGAGCAAAGGTGAGCAGACGAAGATCGTGGGTTTAGGGCTCGGTGCGGCTCGGCAGCCGCAGCGCCCTCGCTTAGAGATAGAATACCGGTTTTACTGACAATATGAATTCTTGCAGACAACAGAAGTGCTCGCAGCAGCCCTGCGAGAGTCCGAGAAGGCGGTTGGTATCGACGTCGATGAGATGGCGAAGGAGATCGAGCAGGAGATTTACAAGACCTGCGGCGCCAACATCGGCACGGGCTACAAGATCTCGATGCGCGCGCACCTGATGACGCTCAAGAACAAGAAGAACGACCTGCGCGAGCGCATGCTGGCTGGCGAGGTCAAGCCTGCCGAGTTTGCGCACATGTCGTCGCAGGAGATGACCTCGCGCGAGCAAAAAGCGCAGGACGAGAAACTGCAGGAGAAGAATTTGCAGATGGCGATCTTGCATCCTGAAGATGGACCGGCGACTATCCTCGAGATCAAGGCCAAGGACGGCCGCGATAGGGAGAAGTGGGGGGTCGGTTCTAGTGCTGCTGCTATTGATTATTTTGAGTCGTTTGATCATGACGACGAGAACGAGGAGGAGGGGCAGCAGGAGAACGAAAGCGAAGCTGTTGATCAGTGATTTGCTCGATTTTCAAATTTGTATATTTTTCATTCATTGTATTGTACGGGTTCGGAGTCTACTGGAGTACTTTGTTTTATGACTACCTCTCGCTTAATGTATATTTTTTCTTCTGTTTTGTTTTGATTGGTTTGGATTGCCTGATTGATAGTGCTAGTAATATGAATTGCTACTATGATGTGGTAATCAAACATTGAATTATTGACCAAAGTCCGTTAAATTTCAAACATTTGTATGCACGCTCTAGTTACTCCGATACCCATCCTGTAATTTTCCTTTAAATAGATACACAGAACACAAAAGAAATTCCTAAACGCCATAACAATTAGTCCGTCATATCCTAGTTGTTGCACACGGACTACATAATAGGTTAATCATATCATCATCGTAAACATTTCAATCCACCCGTCTCTTCCTCCTCCGCCGCCTCTGCAGCAAAGCAGATTCACCAACCTCATCACCACCCTCACCCCTCCACGAAAACCTAACAAAAGGCGGCCTCACCCTCCTCAACCTCACCGGCTTCAACATCTCCCTCGTAACCAGAACCACATTCCCACACTGCCTTCTCACGCTCTCATCCTCCCCGCCGCCAGTCAATTTAGAAACCCCGCACTGCGCGTGATACCAGATCCGTCTGAGCGCAGGCGTGAGCTGTCTGGACGCGTCGGTCGAGAGGGGGAAATAACTCGGTGCTTTCCGCAGTGCGATGTAGAACGCTAGCACGAGCGGCTCGGTGAGTGCCCAGTCTACACGATCTGAAAACATGAGAACGAGCTGTTTTAGCTTTTGCAGGTAGATTGGAATCTCGGGGCTGGATGGTTGCGAGATACAGGCCTCTACGCTGAGGATCAGAAGCACGCGGAAGGGTTGGTGAGCGGTTAGTCTTTTGGAAAGCAGAGCGGGCGCTGCGACGGTTGTCAAGTACTTTAGCACTGGACTCGACGAGACTCCAGGATGCTACATCCCTTATATTGTTAGCACCCCAATAAACGCAAAACTAGAAATTGTAAACTGACCTTCAACAACCTGACGACAGCGTGTAGATAGAATTCGAGATATCCCAGCTCGGTAGGACAATCATCGCACAACAGTTCCGCGCTCGGCGCTTTTGATACCACGCACTCGAGAATCGCAGTCTTCATCGCTATATCCTCGCGCGCGCAACGTAAGAGTATGCTCAATACGCTATACTGCGTTTGCTCACATTTGACGCGTTTTAGACAATCTAGCGCGTCGGAAAAGCACGTCGGAGACTGCGTGAGCAGTTGCGCATCGTGACAGGTAAGCCATTCTGCGACTACCGGTTGTAATTCGGGCATCTCATCTATCGCAGTGATTGCCTGCCAAATCCTGCTCGAAGCAACGCACTCTGCTGAGTCTGGGGATTGAAGCAAATGGAGAATAGTGTCGACTATACGCTCTCGGTCTGCTGTCATTTGCAATGCCGTCGCTGAGTTTGGTAATTCTCCAATCGCATTTTGACAATACTATACATTCTCAAGTCAGCAATCATAGACAACTCTAGCTATAATTATCACTATCTGCACACCTTGACATCTTCACTGAAGCACCCTTGACCGACTGCCTCAGCTACCCCCGAGGCAGTCTGAGTCTGAGAGGAAAGCTTGTCAAGTAGCTCGACTACGCGCAAAGAAGCGATGCTTCGCGCGTGCTCGTCAGTGAGTTGTTTGGCCGGATCTCGGAGGATAGAGGATGCGTTTATTTCCTACAAAAATTGTTAGACACAGATGGTGCTGTGAATTAATAAAGAAACCACTTACGCCCTCGACAGATGCTCCACTTAGATCATCATCGAGACAATAACCCTCCGCTATCGAACTCCCGAGTCCTTCACGCTCCATTGACGAACCTCAGATTGACAATCGACAGAAGTCAAAGAGGCGGGACGAACTGACAGATCAAAGATTGTCTCAGTAAGCATTGAATCTCAGATTTTACCCAAAACTTCATCCAAAACCACAGCCGAGAGTTTGTCGCTGTCTATGCTGGGACGTAGAGCATGTTGGGAGACTATCGCGAGCCGAGCAGCGCCAGAAATGTCACCTGCCCACGAAGCGTGACCTGAGATGCCCTGCTTGCTGCCCGGCGCCAACACTACGCAAACAGCAAGACTGTTGGTTTAACTACTGGACTCGACATTGTTTGGTAATTGGATATTATGAAATGGAAATGGAAGGGAATTCTGTAGAATTTTGCAAGGGAGGTGATTGTGGGTGTACCTGACTCTGCCTGACCAGTCCACACCGCACAAAGACAGACACCCTCAACAACACCTCAACCTGCTGTTTGCTGCTGCTTAGTTAACACGAAAGAAGAAGAAGCACTCGATCCCCATCGGCTGTTCTCCTCCACTTCCCTCTCCAAGCGCGGCCCGTCTGCCGGCCCCTTCTCCAAGCGCGCAGCCGCCGCGGGTCCCGGGGATCTCGGCCCCGCACATCCGGCGGTAGGACAATTAGACTCCTGCACAGACACCACGAGGCCCTCGACTCTGCCGGCTGCCCCACCAACCGACCCCACTTTCTGCCGCCGGTCGCAGGCCGGCGTCGGCGCGGGGAGAGGATGCATGTTATGTATATGCCTCATCGCTCGTGTGTGGTTCTCACCGAGGAGTTACGTCATAAGACTGATCAAGAGACAAGCAACCTCTCTGAAGAAGAAAGAGGACCATGGCAGAGAGCTCACGCACGATCGCAAAGACAGACCCCGACGCGGCCGTGATCCACGTCGACCCCGCGCGCGTGCTGGCGGATATCGACGACAAGATCTACTGCGGATTTCTCGAGCACCTCGGCCGCTGCATCTACGGCGGCATCGTCGACTACGACTGCAAGATCCCCGGGCTGACGAACGACAAGGGCTTCCGTCTCGATGTCGCGGACGCGATCAAGGACCTGCGCATGCCGATGATTCGGTATCCCGGCGGGAACTTTGTGTCTGCCTATCACTGGATGGACGGCGTGGGCCCGAAAGAGAACAGGCCGGTCAGACCTGAGCTGGCGTGGCGGGGCCGCGAGCCGAATCTGTTTGGCACGGACGAGTTCATGGAGTGGTGCGAGTTCATGAACGTCGAGCCCTACCTGTGCTTCAACATGGGCACCGGCACGCTCGACGAAGCGCTCGCGTGGCTCGAGTACTGCAACTCGGACGACGACACGTACTACGCGAACCTGCGGCGCAAGAACGGGCACGACAAGCCGTACAATGTAAAGTACTGGGGTCTCGGCAACGAAGTGTGGAACGCGTGGGTCGTCGGCCAGATGACGGCTGAGGACTACGCAAAAAAGGCAGACGAGTGGGGGAAAGTGCTCAAGATGCTCGACCCGTCAATCATCCTCGTCGCGTGCGGATTCGACGGCCTGCACACTTGGGAGTACACCGTCACCCAGAAGCTCATCAACGTCTGCGACATGTACTCGATCCACCAGTACACCTGCAACTACGACCACATCCAGAACGTATCCTGCACCGCCGCCGCCGAGCGCGCGATCCAGATCGTGGCGAAACTGATCGACCTCTCGCGCATCACAAACCAGGCCTCGAAGCGCACGATGAAGATCGCGATGGACGAGTGGAACGTGTGGGACTACAAGCGCGCCAACGGCGAGAACGGCGCAGAGGAGCACTACGATCTCTCGGACGCGCTCGCGGTCGCGGCCTGGGGAAACGTGTTTGTCCGGCAGGCTGCGCATCTGGGGATGGCGAATCTGGCGCAGTGCGTGAATGTAATCGCGCCGATTATGGCGCGGCCGGACGGCATCTTCTTGCAGACGACGTATCATACCTGGAAGTTGCTGTCGCATTACATGCGCGGAAAGTCGCTGGCTCTGCATGTAGGCAGCCCGATGTACGAGGGTCCGCTCGACAACACGCACGGCGATATTCCATGGCTTCAGGATATCGAGAGCGGTATCCCGATGCTGGACGTGAGCGCTGCGCTGAACGACAAGAAAATCTACCTGTCGGTCGTGAATCGATCAGAGACGGAGGCGATCAAGACGAGGATTAATCTACTGGGGGAGTATGAGGAGAAAGTGCATGTGTGGTCGGTCTACCACGAGGATGTGCGTGCGAAAAACAGTTTTGAGAATCCGACGAATGTGGGGATTGAGGAGTGGGAGTATGGACTGGGAGAGGTGAAGGAGGGGGTAGTCTTTCGGGAGCACAGCTACACGCTTCTGGAGTTGCGTCTGAAGTAGTCGCTGCATGAAGTAGTGAGATAAAACAATAGAGTGATAATACATAGAGTGACAATAACATAGAGTGACAATAACATAGAGTGACAATAACATAGAGTGACAATAACAATAGAGCGGATAACAATAATAGCAGACTGAAGCCGATCATGCGAGGCAATTACCCAAAACGGCTACAATGCGCACATAACAGTTTTTGCACCCCCAAGTGGATCTGCAATGCGGGAATAAGACGAGAAATAATAAAATTCCCCGCCGGATTCCATTTCAAGCAATGGGCAGATGCGCTTGCGCTAGCGAGTCATCGGAAATCACTATCTTCTGGTGGTGGTGCAGCCTGCAGAAACAGACTTCCGTGCTCGGCTACGTGCCATGAAAGCTAGAAGAACACCGGCGAGCATCCGGAGAAGCTGTCAGGTCTGGTTAGGGCCGGTGCCAAGACCTTGAATTGGTGGTGAAGCAGAGGATTGATCCGAGTAGGGTTGTCGGAGAAGAAGGTTGTTTATTCACCAGCGACTATAGCATCAATCTACATCTAGTTGCATCTATTATGCTGCTTGTTATATTGTCTGGAAATACTCCGCCTGACGATCGGCCGGCCGCGTCAACACTATGCCCGTAGACTTCTAAACACCTATACTGATGCGATACAGCATCACTTGTTGCCTTGTTTCGTTAAACGCGGTAAGCGCACGGTTGGCGAGCATCACGCAGCAGAGCAATGCAGGTCCAGTGACCTCTCCTCGTCCTCTCCTCTTCCCCAGATCATCCACCCCCAGTCCAGTCCCCGCCCCTGCCCATGCACCTACAATACTACAAAATGCTCAGAGCAGATTGCAACAAAAAAAAAAAACCAGCATAGAGTAGAAACAAAGAAAAACCACAGCATTAAACTTCTTCCCTCTGCGGGAAGGCGGGGCGCGGGGACAGAGTTTCGGGGCAGCCCATCCGAGTTCCCCGGGAGGTGAGCACACCCGTCGTACACACGAGGCCGTCCTCGGTCGCGCCACCCCCGCTGTCCCTTCACCAGCCAACTCCGGCTCAGCTTGAGCTCTGCCTCCCCGCGCTCTAATCGATCACGATGGCTGCTGCTTGCGCCAGTGTTCGAACCGCGCTTTTGCTTGCCCGTCCTTGTCCAAGCGCCTAGCCGCTGCCTGTCCTGACCCCACACTCTCCTTGTTCTCTCGCGACCTTTAAATACTGCCTGCCCCGCGACCTCTCCTTCCCCGCGTCCTGCTTTCCATCCCCACTCCTTTCCTCACTCTTACCTTTCCCTCCCCTACCCTCCATGGCAGCCTCCCAAGACCTCCAGCGCGAGGACACCTCCCTTCCGCTCGAGAAGAACTACAGCGACGACGAAGATGTCCACCGCGCAATCAACGCCATCGACATCACCGAGCGCGTCGAAAACGAGCGCTACACCCTCTTCTCCTGGCCCATGGTCCGGCTCATGCTCGTGCTTACTGTCGGGTATCTATGCGGTATCGTCAACGGCTATGATGGTAGTTTGATGGGTTCCATTAACGGCATGACCTCCTACCAGGATTTTTTCCATATGTATGCCTTCTCTACTTCTTTCTGTAATGTTCACCTCTGACTCTTTTTAGGACCTCCGCTGGCTCCTCCACCGGTATCATCTTCGCCATGTACAACATCGGCTCCCTCCCCGCCGTCCTCTTCACCGGCCCCATCAACGACCACTTCGGCCGCCGCTGGGGTATGTTCACCGGCGCCGCCATCATCATCATCGGCACCTGCATCGAAGCCCCCGCCAAAAACAAGGGAATGTTCCTCGCCGGCCGCTTTGTTCTTGGCTTTGGCGTTTCCTTTGCCTGTGTTTCTGGCCCCACTTATGTCTCTGAGATGGCGCATCCGGTGTATCGCGGTACCCTGCTCGGTCTCTACAACACCTGCTGGTACATCGGCTCCATCGTCGCCTCGTGGGTCTCCTACGGCTGCACCTACATGGACAGCTCGTACGCGTTCCGCATCCCGATTTGGTGCCAACTCTTCTCGTCCGTGATCATTCTCGCGTTTGTCTTCTTCATCCCCGAGTCGCCGCGATGGCTAGTCGAGAACGACCGCGCCGACGAAGCCCGCAAGATTCTCATCAAATACCACGGCAACGGCGACGAAGACCACCCGATCGTCGAGCTCGAGATGAAGGAAATGGAAGCCGCCTACGTGGTCGACTCGTCCAACAAGCGATGGTGGGACTACCGAGGCCTCTGGAACTCGCGCGCTGCTCGCAAGCGCATGTTTTGCGCGCTCGGCATGGCGGTCTTTGGCCAGTGGAGTGGAAACTCAATCACCTACTACTTCTCCGAGATTACCGACATGGCCGGCATCACCGACGAAGGCA
Source organism: Myxozyma melibiosi (assembly GCF_037950935.1). Taxonomy (NCBI): domain Eukaryota; kingdom Fungi; phylum Ascomycota; class Lipomycetes; order Lipomycetales; family Lipomycetaceae; genus Myxozyma; species Myxozyma melibiosi. Next base: position 695,445 of record NW_027042921.1, read on the forward strand.
CCAAGCTCATGCTCAACGGAATCAACTCGCCTATCTGCTGGGTGGGCGCCGTGATTGGCGCGCGTCTTTGCGATTTCCTCAACCGCCGCGCGATGCTCATGTCCGCGATCTCGTTCTCGTCCGTGACGTTCGCGATCATGTGTCCGCTCGTCAAGTACGGTATGGCGGGGAACAAGTCTTCGTCGCGCGCGTCGCTGGCTATGGTTTACATTTTTGGTTTCTTCTTCTCAATGGGAATCACGCCCTTGCAGTCGATGTACATCGCCGAGGTGCTCGACACCGAGACCAGAGCGAAGGGTACCGCTGTCGGCAACTTCACCTCCAGCTTAGCATCGGCCGTGATCAACTACGGCAGTGGTCCCGCGTTCTCGCAGATCAAGTACTACTTCTACCTCGTCTTCATGGGCTGGGACATCATCGAAGTCATCGTCATCTACTTCTTCTTCGTCGAGACCCGCGGCCGTACGCTCGAGGAACTGGCCGAGGTGTTTGAAGACGAGCATCCCGTGCGCCGCTCGCTGATGAAGAAGGACGCGATCACGGTCGCGAGAATCATCGAGAAAAGAGGAGCGGTTGACGTCTTTGAGGCTGAGCTGAAGGCTTAATAACTCATCATCAATCTCATGGTGTTATTGTACTGCGTTGTCGTCTATTTGTTTAATTGTTGAAATAAGCACTGTTGTGTAATTTGTTTAGGTTCGGTACTGTTCTGCTTGCATAAAACCTGTAATTTAGTAAATTGAATATCTAATCACCACATCTCTTCTCTATTTATCATCATCCTCTGTCTCAGCCGGCTACTTGGCCAGGTACAAGAAATGCTTGTTCCTAATCCGAAGTGAAGAATAAGGTTTAAACGTCACGTGGATTTCCTTAAGCTGAGTGGACTCGGAAAACAAGGGGTAGCGCGGCTGAGTGTGCATGACGTTTAACAGCCAGGATTCTACAAACTTCAGGTAGACACGCACGCGACGTCGCTTGGAAGATATATAGAAAGACAGCAGGATAGATCACTTATATTAATATAGAAAGTTCTAGCTAAAATAAATATTCTGACATCTCTGCTCTTCTCGGGCACGCCGGCGATGATCTTATATGCCCTACACCCCCGCAAAGGCTACATTTGCGCGGTGTTTTCGGCGGACTGACAGTATCCAGTGCAGCAGCTCGCTGTGGTTCCGGTGCAGTCACAGAGGTAGTAGCCACTTCTCGTTCTCGATCTGGTCTTGGTTGAGGTTCTGGTGGAGGGTGCAGAGGAGCGGTCGATTCGTTGTCGTGGCTCGCTCAAGGTGAAAGACTCGGTGTCGACGGGATTGGGACATAACCGCCAATGACTGTCAAAGTCCGATAGACTCAGATTCTCGCCGTTTTTGAGTCTCTCTTGAATAACATGCGTGCAAGGTAGACCCATAGAACTTGAAAACAAGCCGGTGCAAGGATCAAGAGACTCCCCCTTGGCCTCCGTAGCTTCGACCTTCTTTTTAAACTCGTCGGACCTTGAGTAGAGCAAATGACGAGACCTTGTATCTTGCCGCACTATCAAACGGTCCGTTGATAGCAGTTATTTTTTTTCGTTTTTGGGAGATGTGTTGGGATTTTACATCAAAGATCTGGAATTCAAAGTCGACCGCGACGATATGCCAAGCGCGGTAGAGATCTCGCTGAGACGGCGACAGAAACTGCTTCAGAGAAGAACGTAGACCATCCGATCGCGACGTGGCCGCGCAAAAATGGGACACTCGATCAACCCAAGCTTTCACCAGCCTGGTTTTGTACGGATCCAGCCAGGTGTTGAAAATATAGTCGACCAGGACCGGGTGCTCTGCTCCAAACTGGTTCCGAAAGTCAGTTGTTCGTTGATTGTAAGTCTGCTCGTCTGGAGACTTTATGATGTTTGTCCATGATAGATTGAACGCCTGCCAGGCTTGGTTTGTAGCAAAGCCGGATTAGCAGCGCCGGAGTACTGCCGTGTTTACCCGAAAGACGCAAAGATGGTGGTTTGCCGATGGAAAGATCTGCTCGACCGCTTTGGTGCATGGTAAAGAAGGATCGGTTATGATGACTGACGGAAGTCTGATATCGTGAGTTGTGAGCATCTCGTGTAATTGCGTCAATGCCCATAGATAGTCATTGTCAGTTTCTCCTTGCATACACGCAAATGCGATGCAAAATGTCTTTTTGCAGGGCTCAACGCCGATAACTTCGAGTAAAGGAATCTTGAAGTCATTACTCTTACTCACGTTCAGCATTACCACGCCTGAGTAATGCCGAAAAAACTCGACTGAGTCATGATAAGCAAAGAACACGTGAGTGGTTCGATCCTGAGAATTTGTCGAAACCCGACTCCAGAACTTTTCATTTTGTAAACAGTCGACGAGGACCGCGTAAACCTCATCGAGAGTTTTGCGGCGACTTTCTGCGGTCTCGTCGTCACTGTCTGGTGGAGAAGGCCGAGATTGGTAGGCCGCAATGAACGCTTCGATGTCTCGTGCTGTGACTTCTGCGGGGACGCTTCGTATGATTGAATTCGGTCGATTGGGTGCTGTAACGAGATTGGGAGAAGGAGCAGCGGGCACGTCGGTAGGAGGTGAGGTAACTGGATCGGCAGGGCGAGCAGCGGGCTCATTCGCAAGATCGTGGTTGTGTGCAGCATATTGTTGACCAACCTGCTCCTGCTCATTGGGCGAGGTAACGCAATCGGCAGAGTAATCAGCGGGCTCGTCGGAAGGAGGTGGGGTTATGCCATCGACAGAGTAATCATCTGGCTCGTTGATAAAATCATAACTCTGTTCACCAACCTCATTGGGTGAAGTAGCGGAATCAACAGAGTAATCAACGGGCTCATCCGCAAGCTCGAGGCATCCTCAGCATATTGTCGATCAACCTCGTTGGGTGAGGTGACGCGATCAACAGAGTAAGCAGCGGGCACATTGACAAGATCATGATTATGTTGAGTATATTGTCGACCAACCCGATGCTTGACGTGCCAAAACCCCGCCAAAGTTTCTTTCGCCAAAATCGAGAATTGACAATCAGTCCTCGAAATCTTTGTCCGACTGAAACGATCTCTCGCCGACGACCCTGGACCTCCTCTTGCTCCACTGCAGAAACAATAAAGAGTAAGCCTGTGCTTATCGTCCACGCCTGACCGAGGCACGGAGATGGAGAAACCGCGAGGGGCTGCCCATGCGTCGATTGATCTGAGAAGTTCAAGGCGTGATTCGTAGGCGGCTTCGGGGGGGTAAAGAGAGTAGGGAGGCCATGTTGTTCCTTCGTGAATTGGAGAGGACGTGGTTATGCACAGCAAATCGTTGATCACGCCGGTGACACACGCACCATTCGCTGGTAGAGATTTCTCTAACCCAAACGGAGTATTGACAGTTGGTCTTCTTGCTCGACGAGTCCCGTCTCTTCTCTGTCCTTTGGGCGGGTGGACGGCCAAGGCACTCGCAAGCAAAAGTCACTTTAAGCTTGTTTGCAACGTTCCTATCTGATCGACGCGTAAAAAAAGCAAAGCCGTGAGACGCTGCCCATTCATTCAGTGACTTCTTAGCATCTTCTAGTGAAACATATACGGTCTCGGGGGGCAGAGTGGGAGGGAGAGAGGCCATTTTGCTGCTTCGGGACGCGTCGTGAGAAGACGAGGACGCGTCGAAGTCGTTTCAGTGATGCCAATACGCGAGCTAACTCTTAAGTAGGACCATTCGATGACTAATATATTACGTTATGAGTGAAGGATATCGACGGTCTACAGAGAGAGTACTCACCGGTATCTGATTATTACATGCATTATATAAGGAAGATGTTTATAGAATATCGACCACTGATTAAAACATTGCTGTGCAGTTGATAACAGAGACCTCGAGCAGCAGCAAAAGACCTTGGCAAGCCCGCCATGACTTCGTCGCCATGCCTTTGTCGATACTAGTTCCAACTCTACTCCCTCTACTAACCACAGATTTATCATCACCACCATCTCCCTGACTAACTCCCGCAGCTCTCAACAAAGTATGGTTTGAGTAGATGCGCGAAGGTTTAGTTTAATGGAATGGGCGTCGGAGGACCTATCCGCTATCGGCTCGCTATCATCTGTCAACCGAGTCACCGGCGAGGAAGTTGACGTGTTCGAGGAACTTAAGATAAGAGCAGAGGAGGTTAAGACCGATAAGCACAGCCGATGCTTCGTAGGCCAGGCAATTGACTGATCAGATAGAGATTACTGAACAGCACGGCAGAGACAAAGAGCACCGTGCGCTTGCGCTCTTCTCTGGAAAAAAAACCGAGAAATAAGCAGGGGCCTGGCGCAGAGCAAGGGCCATCGGGATCGCCTCCAGACGGCGGCAGAGCAGCGGCAGCAGAGGAGGTTGACGAGATAGACAATGAAGGGACGCGTGGTGCGTTCACGTTAGCCCCGCCACTACCGCGACCCTTATCTCCCGCTGCTTCCGTGGTCTCTCTGCCTCCGCCCGTCCCTGCGATGCCGGATATCCGTGACATACATCCTCAACAAGAACAAAGACAAGCATTAGCCAAGGCTCGCTCTCGGCATGCGCCGGGATTGGCGTCGGATTGGCAACGACGAGCGAGACAACGGGAGGAAGAGGCGGGTGCCTGAGCGGATGCTGAGAAACTCAAACTTATCGGCTGCTATCTAAAGCCTATCCACGACATCATTCGGATGTGCTGCCGCTGTTCTGTGATGTTGCTGTTAATGCTGATGCTGTTGCTGTTTGCAAGTGATTTTACAATATCAAATATCTGATTATAATCTATAGACATCTATGCTATTCACCAAAAAGATACCAAGTCATAGAAAATAAAAAAGAGGGACCAGGGATCTCTTCCCTGTTCGCACCCGATCACCACCCGTCTGACAGCTAACCACCTCGCAGCTAGCAACCAGCAGCCACCAGCAGCACCTAGAATGCAACCATCTCTGCCCAACAACCCCTATCAACCTCGTCAACAGCATACAATCACGCGATATAATGCTCACCTCACTTCGAGCTGCTATACAAGCAATATCGCACAGAGTCGATTAGATATCGCCTCGACAGCACTATCGGCCCCGATGTGGTTTCAACTGTCACTTCGTGGCCTCTGACGTTGCCATCTCTTGACGATGATAAGACGCCTGCCGCTGCCCGTGGCTAGCCTCTTTTTGAGTCACTCGGACTACTGTCCTACCATCCACCTATATATATCCATCCACCACCTCCCCCCTCCTTTCCTCTCCCCCTCCTCACGCCACCCCTCTCTCACCCCCCTCTCTTCTCACAATGGGCCTCTCCGACACCCTCAAAATCAGCACGACCGAAAAGAACGCTGTCGCAGTCGACGCCGTCGAACTCGACCAGTACAGCGGCGCCGAGTCCGACGACGCCCAGACAGCGCAGACGACGGCCTACACCACCGACGGCAAAAAGACATGGCGCGAGCGGTTGGCGTGGTACGATCCTGGAATGGACAAGCGCGAGAAGATGCTGCTGTTCAAGATTGACTGTCTGATCTTGACCTACACCTGTATCGCGTCCTTCAGTTTGAACTTGGATATCAACAACGTCAAGAACGCCTATGTCAGGTAAGCACGAACTAGCTGTTCTGCTTGAGAGAGTAACTGCTAACAAGACCTAGTGGAATGAAAGAGGACCTGGATCTGGTCGGCAACGAGCTTAACTACCTGACAGTCATCAACCAAGCGCCCTACTGCGTGTTTATGATTCCCGGCACCCTTCTCCTCACGCGTTTCCGCCCGAGCGTCATCCTGCCAATCTGCGAAGTAGGCTGGGGCGTCTTCACCGTGACCTGCGCGTTCATCCACAGCCTCAACGAGCTCTACGCGTTCCGCTTCATGGTCGGTTTCTTCGGCGCGATCTCCTACTCCGGCTCCATCTTCATCATCGGCTCCTGGTACAAGAAATCCGAGGTCTCGCGCCGCCTCGGCCTCTACGCCGTCTCCTCCCCGCTCGGTTCCATGTTCTCGGGATACCTGCAGTCCGCGGCCTACACGAACCTCAACGGCACCAACGGCCTCGAGGGCTGGCGCTGGCTGTTCATCATATGCGCTCTCATCACCTTCCCCTGCGCCATCTGGGGCGCGGTCGCGATCCCGGACCAGCCGCGCAACACGCGGTGCTGGTTCCTCACGAAGGAAGACCGCGAGCTCGCCAACCAACGGATGGAGTCCGAGGGCGTGCAGTCCGTCAAGACGCGGTTCGAGTGGTCGACGGTGATCAAGTGCATGACGTACTGGAAATGGTACCTTTTCGTCGGCGCGTGGTGTCTGCTCGACCAGAACGAGCAGGGCCTGACTGTTCCGATCACGCTCTACCTCAAGGCGCACTCCGACCGCTTCTCGGTCCCGCAGATCAACAACATCCCCACCGTCGTCAACGCGATCAGCGTCGTGGCCACCCTCATCGCAACCTGGTACGCCGACAAAACAAGCAAACCATTCATCCCCTCCGTCATGGTCGTCGTCCTGTTCTCGGTCGCGCAGTACATGCTCCTGGCGTGGAACATTTCCGAAAAAGCAAAGTTCTTCGCCTGGTTCATCTCGGGCGTGATCAACGCCATGCAAGCACTGCTCATGACCTGGGCCTCTGTCGAAACCCGTTCGGACCCGGACGAGCGCGCGTTCATTGTCTCGTCGATGAACTGTCTCGGGAACTTACTCAAGACCGGCACAAACATCGTCTGCTTCCCGACCGTCGACGCGCCGCGGTTCAAGACTGGGTTCTTGTGGATGAGCATCACGGGTACGATCATGATTGTCTGGATCCCTGTCCTGCAGCTGTTTACGATGTGGGAGCATCGCAAGGTTGCTAGGTTGGAGGGCGAGAGGGTCGAGGATGTTGAGAATATTGAGGCTAGTCAGCGTGAGTCGGCGAGCGAGTTGAATATGGCGGAAAAGTAATCTACATAAAAGTGACGTCTTTGCAATATAACATTCAATATTTCATCAATCCATTTACTCATACAAAAGTACATTACAAAACAACTACAAACAACTACGACTACTTGAAAGTGATCTAGGTGACGCCGTTGCAATATATAACATTCAATACTTCATCAATTATCATTTATTCATATAAAAGTACATCACAAACAACCACAGCTACTTAAAAGTAATCCTTCCCACCTTCGGATAAGTAGTCCCATTCTTATCCTGATACGAGAAATGCACTCTCACCTTCTGCCCGATCGTCGCGCCCTCCTGCGCTCCAAAGACCGGATGCGCAACCCCGCCATAATTATAGCTCTTTCCCGGGCTCGTTTCCCAAATCACCGTGTTTGTGACGTTCCAGGGCCCGAGCGGCGTCGGGGCCGTGATGACGCGGAACTTGCTATCCACCCAGCCGTTGAAGAAGATGAGCAGGTACTGGTTGTGGAATTCGGAGTAGAAGACGGTGCCGGAGGAGAACGGCATCGTGCCTTGGATCACGGCGCTGGATTTTCGGCGCGCGGTAGGCACGGGCTGGTCCGAGGACCAGGTCGAGGTGCTGGCGTCCCAGTACTTGTACGCGGAGGAGTCCCAGAAGTCGTCGGCGGGGACGGAAGCGACGTGCACGTCGTAGCTGGAGGAGTATTTCGAGTCGAGCGCGTAGAGGTAGACGACGTGGTTGACGACCATGCTCGCGAACGAGCCGTACGCGTAAGTTGTGTTTGCAAACGCGAGCTGCGTCCAGCGCTTGACGCCCATGATGTTGCTCGTGCTGTCGATCTGGTACTTTGCGACGGTGTTGCCGAGCACGTACGACGACGAGCTCGAGCTGTATTTCTTGACGTGGAAGAAATGCGCCGCCGACGTCTCCGAGAGCTGCACGCAGTTGGTGTAGGTCCAGAACGCGTACCGCGTCGACGTCTTCTTGGACGCGGTCGCCTCGGCGGTCGACATCGGGATCGGCTGGAAGTAGCCGACCGAGTTTGACATTGTGTAATCGTACAGCGCGGTCGGATCATCAAAGTCGCGCACCATCCCCATGCTATTCGACGCAAACCCCGCGAGCTTGCCGGAGGTGGCGGACGTGTACGCTGTCGTGTCGTCAAAGACAAAGAACGTGCGGTTGTTGAGCGTGCAGCTGCCGCCGCCGTCGCGGTAGATCTGGTACGTGTTGCTCGGGTCCACGAGCGCGCCGTACTCTTCCTTGCCTTTGACGGAGATCGCGCGGGACATTGCGCCCACGTTGTATTTCTGCGAGGACCAGCGCACGGGGTTGGTGTAGGTCGGGACCGAGAACGAGGTCGATGCGGTCGCGGTCGCGGCCACGGCTGCGCGGGCGGCGAAGAGGATGCAGAGGATATAGCAGATCATCTTAGCAGCAGCTAGTATGGTGGCAATAACGCGTTCATGTATGTGCGAGTGGGCATCTTTATACCACACGCATCCTGCCTCGAGCACACCCACAATCCATATGGGGGCAGAGATGCCAACCTCTCGGTTCGCGCACTAGCTTACCAACCCAGCGAGTGAGCAAGTACACGGTGCAAGGTACATACGGGTTCGGGCTCGTCAGCCGACAAGAGGCACGGGCGCGAAGAATGACAAGAGGATGAGCAGGAGGGCGTTGCCAAGAAGGGGGCACCAGGGGCGGGAAAGATCCAAGGGAGAGGAGAAGAGAGAAGAGATCTTGGAGTGTGAGATGGAGATGATGTAAGAGAGACAGTGAACCAGGGACCTGGACCAGCGGTACCTCAGAGAAGCGCATCCAAGACAGAACGAAGAAGAAAGAGGGGACGAAGAAGGCAAGGAAATGCGGGATGATGAGCTGACGCCAGCTTGGACCCTGGCCTATCATCCAAAGTTCTAAACTTCGGCTCGAGACCGACCAGCGTGCGCGTGCGCCGGGGCCGATGAGCGATGCGCTCGCGGTGTTAAGCTGAGTTCTAACTTCATCTCGTCCCTCGAAGCGAGCCGAAGTGCCTGGCGTACGCTGCTATCGCTCATCACCTTCGTCCCCGTCGGACGCACATCTGCTTCAGCCTTCGATCTGATATCTATCCAATCATTTCAATCATTCCAGAGCGGTTCTTGGTCCCAGTGCGCACGGTGCTCTAAAAACGCAAACTACTGCACCCCTCTCCGCCCAGCCTGCGATCCAATCCACGCACTCTTTCCGCCGTTGGACGAGGATAAATATCCAAAGTCTAAACCTACGCGTATATCTGAGTTTCTTCATCACAGCCCAGACGAGCGAGAAGCGATGACGAAGACGATAGCAGCGTAGTTATTCCAAACCGAGTGAAAGACCTCCGGAAAGTTTGGTGGTGCTTGCCGAATTCATGTTAGCTGGCCGTTGCTGGGTATATTGCTGCTAGATTCCCAATTGCGCTGGTGGTGGTGGTGGTGGTGATCTCCTCTTCTCGCTCTCATCTGCTCCACTCATCTGCTGCACTCAACCCCCACCAGCACCAGAAATACATCAAAACAGAACAGAAACAGATACAGAACAATCTGGCAAGAACCTCCCCAGATCCTAGACACCACCCAACAGATCGCCGATGACAGAAAAGCCACACACAGCTCTGCCAACCAAACAAAGTTCACTGCCCGTCCATCAATCTGGCTGGACCCATCCCGGGCAGTTGGATCTGAATCTCCTCCGCCTCCCCGGGACCATCAAGCACCGGCCTCCCGAGAGCACTTAGTTCTCTCGCTCGCTCATTCTCCGTCTCCATAGCTTGAGAAAAAAAACCGTTGTCGCTAGCTTGCGGTGCTGGTGCTAGCCTAATTGTCGCTCTGGGAGTGTTGTAGTTTGGTAAATGAAGCTCCGCTGAGCCAGAGTTCATCGGACCTCCGTCTCAGTTGGAACGCCAGGGTCCGGTGGGAAATTAAAAACCCTGCTGAGGACCCGACTTTGGTTTGACTGATCGGCAATTCTACTTCCTTCTTGCATTCATATTCAATATCTCAATTGTATTTTCTATCCTTATAACTAATCAGAAAAACAAAACAAACATAATATCCTGAAACACAACCTGACTCAAACCCACTTCTCGAGCCACTTCTTCACAAACAAATCAATCAACCCACTCCCAACCGGCTCCGGCGCGTTCTTCAACGCCTCGCTCTTCTCGGCAGTCACCTGCGTCTCCAGCACGAGACCCTTCCGTCCGGGCTTGTCGTTATCGTACTTTTCCTCAAAAAAGCCCAGCAGCTTCACCGTCGGATTCCGCACCGGGTCCTGGTCCCCTTCCTCCCGCAGAAGACGCACCCACTCCCGCTGACTCACTTCCTTAAACTGCAATCCCGCCCGCTTCAAAGCTGGCAGCAAGTCCTCCGTCCAGCGGAACGTGTACGGGTTGTTGATGTGGTAGACCACATCCGGCGAGTCCTCGGGCGGCACGCCGTCGTTCAAAACACCCGACAGCTCGAGCATCGACCGCGCGACGCAGTCAACCGGCAACCACGCCGGCGTCTCGTCCAGCCTAGGCAGCGCATGCAACGTGATTGCAGACCGGATCATCAGCGGAATAGCCTCGGTGTCGTTCCAGTTCCCGTTCACGCTGTCGCCCACGATCTGGCCGATGCGGAAGACGCGCGCGTGCGCGCCGTACACCTTGCCCGCCGTCTCGACGATGTGCTCAGTCACGAGCTTCGACCGCGCATAGCCCATGTTTTGCGCGTGCTCAAACTTGTCGATCGGAGCCTCGTGGATGACGGCGGGAAGCGGCGTGCCAGCAGCGACAGAGATCGACGAGCAAAAGTAAAACTTGGCAGGCGCGGCGGTCGTAGTGTCGAGACAGAGCTGGATCATGTTGTGCACGCCGTTGATGTGGTACTTTTCAAAACTGCGCACGCCAATGTTGAAGTTCACCGCCCACGCGCTGTGGATGACGGTCGTCAGCTTGGACCTGAGTTCCTCGATAACCGCGTCGGCAAGGCCGAGGTTCGCCAGGCTAAAGTCGCTCGGATAGGCCTCCATCTTGTTCAAGTCGTCGTCCGAGACGACAATCTCGCGAGAGGTCAAGCTCGAAATCACGCGTGCGCGCGCGTCCTTGTCTGACGCAGCGCGCACTAGACAGTAGACCTTCTTGACGTTGGGCAGACGCAGAGCCTGAGCAAGCGCGTGGGCACCAAGCGAACCAGTCGTACCCGTGATGATCACGTACTCGCCATCCGGGACAGAAGTTCCAGCGACATGCGGCGTAAAGACAGAGTACTTCTCATACAGCTCCTGCATAGCCGCGACGTCGTCGTCCTCGGCGACTTGCTCGCCTGTGCGCAGAGAGTAGAGGTAGCGCGCGAGCGCTTTGCAGTTTGCAGTCTCAAACACAATGTTCTGGCTCATCTGGTCTGCTTTGCCGCCGAGATCGAGCGTGCGCTTGAGAATACTCCACACGCGAATTGCCTGCAGACTGTCGGCGCCGAACGAGTAAAAGTCCGAGGAGGCGTCTTCGAGGTTGACGTGCAGACTCTCGGTAAAAAGCTCAAACAGATACTTTTCCAGCTCGGGCACGCTGAGCGCAAGCGTGCCCTCACCGCCCTCAAAGCTGCTGTACAGGGCATCGATGTCGGCTGCAAAGGCCTTGTAGAAGCCCGCGCGGATGATGGTGCCCTTGTCGGTGTGCGGGTACTCGACATTATACGGCAGCACGCGGACGAGCTCGCGGGTGATTTGCGAGAACGCCTCCGCGTGCGCGTTTGCGTCTGCGATGGCGGGCCAGACGGCGTCGATGACTTGCTCTTCGGTCATCGACACGGTTGCGTCGCTGGGAATGATAAACAGCGCGGGCGCGCTGCGCTCGACGCCGACGACGATGCACTCTTGCACGTGGATGTCTTGACGGATGCGGTGCTCGATTGGGATCGGCAGGACTTTCTCGCCATTCATGAGCGTCACGCGGTCGTCGACGCGGCCGAGGTACTTGTAGGCGTCGGGGATGGTCGGATGGCGCGAGAAGAGGTCCTTGGTGCGGAAGCTGTTGGGCGGGTTATCAGAGTTGCTGACGACCTTTGACTTCCAGCCGTCGAGACAGACACACTCGTAGACGTCGGGGGAGATTTCGTCCATGAGCACGTAGTCCTTGACGGGACCGTTGAGACGGAGGTAGTTCCATGCCTTGTCGCCTTTCGGTCTGAGCGAAGTGAGAAGCTGGCCGGTTTCGGTAGAGCCGTAGTGGCCGCAGAGATATACGCCCGCATCGACGAGGCGGTCGCCGAGCTCATCAGGGCAGCTGCTGCCGCCGTAGAGGACGAGGTTGCAGTTTGCGAGACATTCGATGCCGGCCTTTGACTCTGCGAGGAGCTTGAGGGCGTAGGGCACGCCGTAGAAGACCTCTGGCTTGGCGAGCTGCATGACCTTTGTGAGGTTGGAGCCGGTGAGGGGCAGCTTGCCGTTGTAGAAGGTGATTTCCTTGTTTGCGTAGACTGCTCTGAAGAAGGAGGAGATGCCGTGGTTGTGGTAGAGGGGGAGGGTGATGAAGCCCTTCATCTCGAACGAGGAGGCGTAGTTGTTGATGGCGGCCTGGTGGGTCTGGAAGATGGGTTTGGGCAGGCCGGTAGAGCCGGAGGAGTGGATGATGAAGCAGTTTTTGAGAGCATCGGCGGGGCCGCGTAGAGGCCAGTCGGAGGAAGGAGAGGGCACGGCAGGGTCCCAGTCCTTGCGGGAGATGATGTCGATAGTCTTGAGTCCGTCAGGACGGAGGGCGGCGACTTCTTTGAGGACGGGGACGAAGGCGGAGGCATGGACGACGAGCTCGGCTTTGGTCGCGGTGAGAAGGGAGTCGATTGCGTTTGCGGGGAGACGGTTGGAGAGCATGAGGACTGTGTAGCCGAGACGGACGAGGCCGACCATGGTGACGATGTAGTCCATGTCGGAGGGGGCGAGCATGGCGACTACAGGGGGAGTAGAGGTGGAGATGGGGGCCTGTAGAGTTAGCAGAGATAGTGGGAGGTGAGGAGAGATGAGGGGACATACGATGTTCTGGATGCCAGCGCGAAGGTAGGCATATGCGGCCTCGTCGGCGAAGCGACTGAGGTCTGCGGTGGTGTAGTGGGAGTAGTCGAGCAAGGAGGAGTCCGAGGAGGGATATGCGAGGATGGGGACATCGGGGTAGTGCTTTGCACGGCTGCGGACAAGGTCGTCGACGGTGTAGAGGGTGTCTTGGACGAAGGGCGGGCGGTCGAGGGGACGCCCGAAGGAGTCGAGGGAGTCGGGTTTAGCGACAGCGACAGAGGGGGGCATGACTGAGATGGCGTGAAGTAGAGATGATATCGATAGGGAGTAGATATCAGATAGAGAAGAAGAAGAAGAAGAAGAAGAGAAGAGAGAAAGCAGGTGGTATTTATTCAACAGCAAATCATTTTGCCGATCTGGGCAACTTCGGACCTCCTCCGTTCACTTCTTCTTCACCGGTTCTTTTCCGACTTTTCCTCTTTTCCCTGTTTCCTCTTCTTTCTCCTCTTCTTTTTTCTTTCTTTCTACTATACTCTTTCTCTCTTCTCCTCTTTTCCGGCCCCTCCCCATCTCCTCTCCTCCGCCCGTGCGGGGCCCCGGAAACCCCTCCGCCCCCAGAAATATTAACTCACTCGTGCGGCGCGGATATGCAGCCTCCCCCACACTTTAAGCCGCACGCTCGGAAAATACAAGTAATTGCCTAAAGTAGACACTATTGCCTATTCGAGCAGTAGTCGTCCCGCGGCTTATACCCGTGGGATTCTGCTTATAAGCTGCTATTTGCTGCTATTTGCACTGATTTATTATAAAACCTCTTCTTCTCTTCTTCTCCTCTTCTTCTTCTCTATCTCCATCCTCTACTTCTCTCTCCCTCATCTCTCATCACCATGAAATCGTCCTTCCACCTCAACTCCGGCTACGAAATGCCCGCCGTCGGCCTCGGCACCTGGCAGTCCAAGCCCAGCGAAGTCGAAAACGCAGTCACCGTCGCCCTCCAGAACGGCTACCGCCACATCGACGGCGCGGCCGTCTACGGCAACGAGCAGGAAGTCGGCCGCGGTATCAAAGCTGCGGGTTTGCCTCGCGACCAGTTCTTTGTGACTTCGAAGCTGTGGAATACGCATCATCGTCCGGAGATGGTTGAGAAGGCTATCGCAAAGACGCTCGCGGACTTGCAGCTGGACTATATCGATCTTTATCTCATTCACTGGCCCGTCTCTTTCGTGCCTTCTGAAAATGTGTTTCCTTGCGACCCCGTCACCGACGAATTCCTTCTCGACTCTGAAGTCTCCATCGTGAAGGACACCTGGCCGGCCTTGGAGAAGCTCGTTGCTGATGGAAAAGTCCGCAGCATCGGAGTCTCCAACTTCAACCAGGAGAAACTCGACGAGCTCCTCAAAAAGTACTTCTCCCTCCTCTCCTCTCTTCTCTCTCTCTATCTCTCCTTACTAACAACTACAGCTGCAAAATCCCCCCCGCAGTAAACCAAATCGAAGCCCACGCCTACCTGCAGCAACCCGACCTGCTCGCCTACTGCACCTCCAAATCCGTCGTCGTCACCGCCTACTCCCCGCTCGGCAACAACATCTACAACCTCCCCCGCGTCGTCGACGACCCCGTCGTCATCGACATCGCCCGCAAACTCGGCCGCGATCCCGCCCAGGTCCTCGTCTCCTGGGCGATCCAGCGGGGAACCGTCGTCCTTCCTAAATCCGTCACGCCGTCTCGCATTATCTCAAACCTCGTCACGTTCGACCTGTCGCAGGAGGACTTTGATAAGATCTCCAGTCTCGAAAAGCACCAGCGCATGAACTTCCCGGTTAGATGGGGGTACGATATCTTTGGCGAGATCGGCCAGCAGGAGGCCCAAATCAGAGCAAAGAAGATGGCCGCCGAGCGTGTGGCTGCTAGAAAGAATTAATTATTACATATAGCCTAGCTTAGACCTACAATAAACCTCCACTACTACTACTACTACTACTACTACTACTACTTCCACTACTCCTCACATCGGGTCAGGGTACGCTTATACCATATAGCAGACAATACTAGTAATATCTTACTAGTCATTACAGCAATAATGATGATGATGAATCTCTGTTTCAAGTCCGTTGCAACAGTTGGGTTATGACAGACAGCAATAGCTTAGGTTCTTTTCATTGACTCTAATATAGTTATACATTCTATATACATCACGACCTAACAGGAATAGCGCACGCCAACCTCGAACAATGATACGCAGCCTCCTCACCCAACAACGTCCACCGACAACTCCGAAACAACTCCCCCGCATACGCCATCAACCCAATCGTGCAGTTCTTCGTCGCCAGTTTCGGGATATCCGCCGGCTCGCTCACCGCCAGCAGCGACTCCAAGTACCGCTCCATGTCCTCCCGCGCGTTCCAGCTTGGGGTTGTGGTGTGGATGAATTCCGGCGCTGCTGCTGCTGCTGCTGCTGTTGATTCACTGCTTGGTCTGCTGCGTTTGCCGGTTGGAAACTTGCCAAACCTGTGATAACTGCTGCTGCCGCCACTATTCCCCCGCCGCTCTCCCTCCTCCCCCTCCTCCTCCTCCGCGGCAGCCTTCACCGCAACATAATCAGAATACTTTCGACTACAATCCTCCATCGCATACCCATACGCCCACAACACAAGACACCCCAAATACAAACACCAAGGCCGATGCAGCACCACGTCGTTATCCGCAGAATACTGCCCCGCCTGACCCAGAAACGCCCCCGACACAAGCCGGCTCGCGTGCCACACCGACAGATAACTCCCCGGTGACCGCGCCCACGCCTTCATCGCATCCTCGGCTCGTAGCCAATCCTGCGCACGGATGGGCCGGCCTAATACATGCGATAGTCCAGCATACACGTGCAGCTGCAGCACGTCCGTGTACAGCCGTATAATTCCCAGCCGGTGCAGCGACGACGACGCAAGGATAAACGGAATCCCGCTCGCAGACGGATTCTCGCTCTCTGAAAGATCAAACGCAAGCTTCCACGTCTCGAACGCCTTGTAAATCACACTCGTCCAGTCCCCTGCTGTCGTGCTCACCGCTGCTGCTCCTGCTGTTGTTGCTGCTGCTGCCGCTCCTCCTCCTGCTGCTGCTGGTGAACCTGCCGCTTCAGTGCCTTCTCCGTTCGCATTATTACTACCCCCCTCCTTCATAGCATCCGCAGGCGACGACGCAGCTGCAACACTCGCCGCACGATTAACCGCCTGCGCAATCAACCCGCCCTGCCTCGTCCCCGTCTCTGCTCCCGACCCCTGCTGCTGCTGCTGCTGCGGCGGCGGCGGCGACCCCCTCGGACTCGCGGCCTCCGACATATCCTTCTTCTCCTTACTCGAGATCCCAATCGAGATAATCCCCCTCTGCCGCATCGTCCACGAAATCGACAGCAAGCCATGCAGAACGATATACCTCCCAAACGGATTCAACCGCAGCCGATTCCACCCATGCGACATCACAAGCTTCAAGCTCGAAAAGAAACTCGTGCGTTTCCGACCCCCGCTGCTCCGCGCGCTGCTCTTCATCAACATCCCCCACCGTTCCGCATCGCTCGCGTTCCACAGCTCGTCGTCGCAGGGTAGGTCGAGCGACAACTCGTTCGCGTACAGCGCAGGCGTGTGGCCAAACATCTCCGCGTGCTGGATATCGACTATGAACGCGAAAAACGCGGTGCGGATCGTAGCCTCGGTCTTGATCCACGTCTTCCAATGCCGCTCGACCGCGCTGATTGGTTCGCTTGTCGCTGTTGCTGTCGTCGTCGTAGAGTCTTCTGCCGTCAGCTCGGGATTGATGAGCGAGCTGCCTCGGCGCATGAGCGTGATTAGCGTGCCGTGGAAAACGTGCGACATCTCGTGCAAGTGCCGCAATTGACGATGTGGAGCAGAACAGGGAACGGCGGTGGGGAAGAAGGCGGGCGGAGGTTATCCCACGGGCGGAGAACAAACCCCGCATTTTGGTGTGGCTTTTGCTCGCTTCCACGGGATGCGCCACGCATCTGCTCTGCTTCTGCTCTGCTTCTGCTTCTACTTCTACTACTTCTACTACTTCTACTACTTCTACTACTAGTTACTAATACTATACTCACATTCACTACTCACTACTCACTATCAATGCACTACATACCCAACACAGGCCGCCCGTAACTATCCGCTCCGTACGTCTCAATCTCCTCAAACATCGTGCGCGGCGGCACCTTCTGCTCAATCATAAACCCTCCAAAAAACCCTGCAATCTTCTCAATCCCCTCCTCGCCCAGCGGCTCCACCATCGACACATACCCATCTGGACGCACAACCACATACGCTCCCACCTCCCGGTCGATCCCGTACTTCTCGTACGCGTGCCCGTGGCCCTCGTGGAACGAGTCGTCGTCCACGTAGATCTTCCAGTAGTCCATCCGCCCCGCGCAGTCCCGCGGCCGGAACGCAAGCGGGAAGTCGTCCCATTCCGTCTCCACCCGCTTCGACGCGTGCACCGTCAGCACCTCAATCACAGAGTCCACCTTCGCCCCCGGCGGCGTGTACTTCTTGATAAAGCTCGACTCGCCCGCTAGGTACTCGCCCAGCCAGTTCAGCTTCTTGCTCAGCTCGGGAACCTGCTTGAAGTCGCCCGCAAAGTTCACAATCCGCCAGCGTCCATCCGACAGCATGCAGTCGGTAAGATACCACGGCCGCGCATCGGACTGGTTAATCACCTTTGCGGTGTCGAACCGGCGTCCAATAGAGATATTCTTCGCCAGCGGCGAAATCGTCAGCACAACGTCTTTGTCGATCTCCTGCGCTACCGCTTTCCCCGCTGACTTGTCAATCAGCACCGAGTCGTCGTAGTCAACAATCGTACCCGACGCAAACTCATTGCCCTTTGCGAAAAACGAGTGGAACTCGTCGAGCGAGATGCCGTCGCCGTCGTTGCCGATCGCGCCCGGAAGCGCAGGCTTGCCCGAAAACAGCCGCGAGAACTTGTGGTCAAACGCAATGAGCGCCTGCGCAACTCCAAGTCGCTCAGACTCGTACGTCTTCAAGATCTCGCGGGAAGCAAGGCCCTTGGCGACGTACGCAATCTTCCACGCCAGGTTGAACGTGTCCATCATCGACACGTTCATGCCCTGGCCCGCCTTGGGCGAGTGCGTGTGGCACGCGTCGCCAGAGATAAAGATGCGCTCAAACTTTTCAAACTTGGGCGCCACGCGCTGGCCAATCTGGTAGGCCGTGTACCACTTGATGTCGGTGATGTCGAGCTTGTAGGGACTCAGGATCTTGCGCGCGTTGTCGAGAATCACCTCCGGCGTGATCTTTGAACGATCCACGCGACCTTTTTCAATCGCCTTTTGCTCGTTCTTGCCCATCTCAGACTCGGTCTTTGTTGCAGGGTCGCGCGGTGTCTCGCGCAGCTGGATGTAGAGACGCACGAGGCCCTGCTCGCGAGGGATGACCATGATACTGCCGCTGTCGGCGGAGTGGATCGCGCAGCGGTTGCGGATGTCGGGGAAATCGGTGATGGGCACAGAGTCGAGCACGCCCCAGACGTAATCAGTAGACTCGCCCTCCATCTCGACGCCCATCTGTCTGCGCACCCACGAGTGCGCGCCGTCGCAGCCCATGACGTACTTTGCGTGCACGAGCTCGAGCGAGTCGTCGTTCGCGAGGTTCTTTGCATCCTTGTAGTACTTTTCCTGGTCGCCTTCAAACGAGCGGAAGAGGCCGTTTGCGATCTTTGCGCCAAACTGCTCGGGCGTGCCTTCGTTCTCGTCCAGCGTCTTGAGCAGGACCGAGATCGGGTAGGCGTCCGGGTCTTCGACTTTGGACTCGTCGACCTCGAGCCGCACGGGCAGGACGGGGCGCTCGACTTTAGCCTTGCCGCCAGACCACTTGCGGATGGCGTCGAGGAACCAGGACTCGATGCGGCCTTGGTGTAAGACGACTTGTTGGAAGCGCGAGATGCCGGGGATGGAATCGGGCAGACGGGCAGAGCGGTAGAGGCCGCCTTTTCCGTCGGGCTCCCAGAAGGAGATTTCGAGCATGTGGTTTGCTTCTTTGAGAGCGCGGTCGCCGAAGCCAAACGATTGAAAGACTTCGAGGGTGCGGCACTATTACTGTCAGCATCTCAATTCAAACTAGGAAGAAGAGAGAGAGAGAGAGACGGACTTGCAAGCCATCAGCCTGACCGGCAAAGATCTTGGAGCTGCGTTTGTCGACGATGCGGTAGTTTGTACCGGTACGAGCGAACCAGTTGGCGGCCATAAGACTACAAAGAGTTAGTGTGGAGCAAGTGGCGGTGGCCTAAGCACGGAGATGAAAGAAGCACGCACCCAGCAGGCCCGGCGCCGATGATGAGGACGTCGACGTTAGATTCCTTCATGATGGTAGAGAGAGTTGTAGCAGAAGAAGCAGATAAAGATGATGAAGAAGAAGAAGAACAAGAACAGGGCAGAGCCTCGTCCTTAAATAGTCCTCTAACAACCAGAAATAAATAATTTCTCCAATCAAAGCTGCCCGATTCCTGATCCTGATCCTCGTCGCTTCTCTGCGCTGAGCGGAGTCAGCTACCCCGCAATCACGGCCGCAGAGAGTGCGGCGCGGAGGGGGTCGGGTAGCGTGGGCACTGCCGCTTCCGTCGGGTAGCGTGGACCTCTGCTGCTGCCCGCAGCGAGTCTCGTCGGCCCGGTGCTGGGCGGTGAGAAGATAAACAGATTGGATGCGGGCAGAGCAGAAATAAGCATTGCCGACCGGGCCGAGTTTGGATGAAAAGGGATGTTGAAGAGAAGTGCAGAGGGGCTGTTCGGTGTTGTTGTCGATGTTATGTAATCCATGACTGATCACTTATCCTGCAATCATCGTATAAGATACAAACCATCCCGAACACCTAGTCCTCCCCTCCACCATCACAACAGCCATGCCGTTCTTCTCGACCGACTCCACAAAGATCTTCTACACCACCGGCGGCTCGCCCTCGAACCCCGCCGTCGTCTTCATCCACGGCCTCGGCTCCTCCCAGAACTACTTCTACTCCCAGTTCGAAGCCCTTTCTTCCACCCACCATGTCATCCTCCTCGACACCCCCGGCAGCGGCCAGTCGCCCACTCCCGCAGGCCCGCCATCGGCCCTCCTGCTCGTCTCTGAGATCAGCGCGCTGATGGACCACTTGAACGTCCCCTCCGCCATCGTCGTAGGCCACTCCCTCGGCGGCCTGCTCGCCTCTCTCCTCGCCGTCGAGTTCCCCAACAAGGTCGCCGGCCTCGTCCTCCTCGGCCCCGTGCACCCGTCCGACGCTCTCGCGGCCGCGTTCGAGACCCGCGTAAAGACAATCGAGCAAACCGACTTCTCGCTCGAGGCAATCTACAACGCCGTCCCGCTCGCCGCCACAGGAACGCTGAGCCGGTCAAAGTCCTCGCTCGTGCACGGCTTCATCCGCGAACTCGTCTCGCGCCAGGATCCGAGGGGGTATATCGCTACCTGCACTGTGATTGCTACCGCGCCGGTTCCGGAGTTTGCGAAGTTGGACAAGAAACCGCCGGCGATTGTGCTCGTGGGCGAGGAGGACAAGACTGCGCCGTACGAGGGATGCGTCGATAAGATCGCGACCGGACTAGAAGCTGAGGTCAGGTTCTTGGAAGGAGTCGGCCATTGGCATGCGCTAGAAGACCCAGAGGCGGTTCTTGATGCAATTCTTTCTATAAAGATCTAGATTTTAATGTACATATCTCTCTTACTCCTTACTTAGTCTCTGTGACGATACAGTTCTTAGACCAGCAGCTGTTGTAAGCAATGAGCATACTCTGATAGAGCTGATTATGTTATACTATAACATAATGCAGACACAATACAAACACAACATAGACAATCACAAGATAAGAACTCGGATTGGCGGACGCAGCGATGACGTCGGCAGCCGAACCGACGAGGAACATCATCCGCCGCCTCGACAATCCAAATCCTCCCAGCCTCCTCCGTCCCTTCTTCCCGCACCTCAACTCCTCCTCCTCCTCTTCATTCAATTACAGCAGCTGCAATGACTAAATACCCAGAAGGCTTCTCGGACCCAAAGATAGAGGCGTTCCTTACTGGCTTTTATAAGCTCAGTGATACGGTCGGCGAGGATGCTGCCTACGTTGCTAAATACTCTGCCGACGCAAAACTGATCATGGGCCTCAAAGTCGCCGAGGGCTCTGAGCGTACGTTATTGTCTATCTGTTCAATTGTTATTACTGCTCATCACAGAATTATTAACACCCCCACAGAAATCGCAGAGCTCCGAAAAGGCATGTGGGGAGCCGTCGTCGGCCGCCACCACGTCCTCCTGCAAGTATTCCCCTTCCAGCCCGCCAAGTCGCGAACCGGCGAGTTCGCCCTCGTCGGCACCGTCGACTACACTCTGCACAACGGCAAGAAAGTGCTGGTCGAGTGGGGCGCGAAGATGGTCGTTGACCGCGGGTCGGCCGAGTCTGATGATGTTAAAATCACGTTTTATCAGGTTTATGTTGATTCTACGCCTGTTGCAAAGGCGTTGAGTTCGTGAGTGTGTAAATGTGTATACAAATAATACAAATAGATTATTATACAAGTATATATACAGATGAAGTAATGGGGCCTATTCAATAAGATAACCAGAAACAAAAACAACCAGTGAGCTTACCTGAAACTCTGAACGTCAGCGAGCGCGCGGGGAAATCAGAAAAACATCAAAAATCAATTTAATCCCATTTTACCACAACAACTCCTCATCTCCATCTTTTGTCACTCCAAATGATCTGCCTATACTCCTAGCGTCTTCTATATATTCCATATTGTGATCTTGTTTTCTGTTGACCGAAACCAGCCCAGACTCTGAGAGATACCGCGCGCCGATCGCGGTCGTACTCAACAGGCAACACCCTACCCAATGTCGGTATCAAACAGCCCGCTCATGTCGGTCGCCCGTCTTCTCTCGTCGACCGACGATTCTCGACAGAACCCCGGGCATGCATCTCCTGCAGGTCCTGCAGCACATTTCAGGCCCGAAATCGGCAACGCGACCGCTTCCGCTCCCGTCGACGGCATCACCAGCAGCATCGGCACCGCCCACCATCAACAACATCAACATCATCTTCATCATCAAGAGCTGCAGCGGCAGGAAGATTTTAAAAACAGTTCTGAAACAGCAGCGGAGCCACAGCCTCCGGTCCGGAAAAAGAGGAAAAAAGTTCGAAAGAAAGTGGATCCTGATAAACGCAAGCGGATCGCTGTTGCGTGCGAGAGCTGTAAACGGAGGAAACAGAAGGTATAATTCTTCTTGCCATTTTATGAAACTACTGATCGAGTCATTTTTCTTGATTTTATGAGTATACTGACGGGGTAATTATAGTGCGACGGAGCGCAACCATGCACGATCTGCGATCAAAAAGGCTTCGAGTGCATCTACACCCGCGAAGTACGCAACCAGCAACCCACAACACCTTCCTCTTCATCCACAACCAACAATGAGCCCAAACCACCTCCACCACCACCTGCGCCTCCCTCAGAGCAGCAGAAAGCACTTCTTGGTCTCGCCATGAAGCTAGTCTCGAAACCGACTCCCGCAGCCGCCGACGACGACACAATCACAGCGACTCCAGATCATCATCATCCCCACTACGACAGCTCCGCGCACTCGGGTCTCAACGTCCTCGGAGATGTAGCAGCTATGGCAGCAACCCAATCCGACAAGACTTCAAGCCCCGCAGCACCTACCCTCTACCCCGCAAACTCAGGAACTCCGGCATCGACAAACACCACGCTGACAACTACCGCCACATCTACCCCGGCGTCGGCGCAGAAACCGGCAAACGAAGGCTCTCCGAGCCACGCGGAAGCAGAACAGAATGCTGGAGCGACCAAGAGCGCGAACTTGCATGATTATCAGGTTGAGACGGTTGGGAGCGGACACAGTCGCATGCTCTGCGATCCCCAGGGCCATCTACGTGCGTTTCTTTCCTTCTCTTCACTATGACTTGCTCTAATGCTTATGAACTAATAGGGTATATTGGCGAGAGCGGCGCGCTCTCCTTCCTCGAGCAAACAAGAAGCGTTTTCCGCAAGACGATCGGCGAGTCAAACTTCACCCTTGACCCCGACCGCTTCCGCTTCGTCGACGGCCCAAGCCACGTCGCCTCGATCGTGCCCATCCGTCCTCCGCCGCGAGAGATGGCAGAGATGCTGATTCAGTTGTTTCTGGATAACGTGCAGCCGCTAAACTACGTGTTTGATTTAGAGGTCTTTATGGAGCAGGTAGACCTGATTTATAAAAACCCGATGCGGTGCTCGAATAACTGGCTTTGTCTGCTGTATCTCACCTGTGCCATTGGCGGTATTTTTGCAAACAGCAAGAAACTACTCGATCTCCGCCGCGAAAAAGCAACCGACTCATCATCCACCGCCGCCCCAGACTCAGCAGCGTCGCCGTCGTCGTCGGCTTTCGCGGCCGCGGCAGCGTCCAAGCTCGAGGAGAGCGACTCGATTCCATCAAAGGAGTTTTTCGAGAGCGGACTCGGGCTGATGAAGGACGCGGCCGAGGACGGCGAGATTTGGGTTGTGCAGGCGTATTTGCTGTGTTGTTTGTATTATATGTTTATCTGCAAGCGGAACGTTAGCTGGGTGCATCTTGGTGAGTAGTTATCTTTTTATGAAAGTGTTGCTTTGCATCTACTGACTCTATTTTTCACTTTGTAGGAACCACGATCAGATTGGCACAGGCACTGGGGCTACATCGCCAAGTGCTAAACACGCAGTACCCCAAACGCGAGCGGTTGCTCCGGGAACGGTTGTGGAGGACGGTGTATGTCCTGGATCGGTACTGCTCTTCAAGTCTCGGCCGGCCGATGATGATTGAGAATTCTGACTTTGTGGATTCGTTTGCGGCAAATAATAACAATAGCAGCAGCACCGATTTCTTCGATCAAGTACAGAGCGAGCAGGCAAAGATCATGACGATAGTAGGCGACGTGTGCAAGTTTGTGTATGGCAAGCAGAGTATTTCTAGTTCGGCGAGTCAAGAGCTCGCGATGCGGTTGCGGCAGTGGAGTTCTGAACTTCCGAAGCACATGCAACTATCATCGAGTAGTAGCCTGTCGTCGACTGCAGCTCCGACAGCTACCGCCGCAGCATCAGCGACAAGGGATGATACGGAGAAGCAGTCGGTATCAGATGGAGCTGGCGCGAGACTGGAAATGGAAGTGCCGCACATGCAAAGCCGGTCGGTGCGGCCTACGTTGACGAAAAAGCGCAAGATGCGACAGATGCTGCTGCGCATGCATCTCTGCCACTTGAATGGCATTATCTTGCTCACGCGGCCGTTTTTCTTCTTTTATGTGGTGCGCAATAGCGTCGAGAATGATGCGAATGTGAGTCTGAATAAGGCGGTGACGAGGCTGTCGTCTGCGTGTGTGCTGTGCGCTGCGCGGTCGGTCGATCTCGTGATGGCGCTGTTTATTGAAAACGAGCAACCCACGCGGCCGCCTTTCCTAATGTGAGTGAGGTTGTTTAGAAAACTCATGATTGAGGAATGAAGCTAACTGTGTTGTATAGATACTTTATCTTCAGCGCGGGATTGATTCTCGTACTCGAGGCCTTTCGACAAAAGTCAAGCGTGGAGTCGTACATCATGCGCGGGATCTCGCTATGCATGTTCATTCTGGACTACTACGCGACATGCGACTCCTCCTCTGCTCGATACAAGCAGATTCTGGTCGAGATGGACCGCGCGGTGCGGACAGCTTATAGCAGCGAGACAGGCACGTCGAGCCATCTCGGGCAGATGGAGCAGATTAATCAGTTGCTGTTCAGCAGCAGCGGCGCGAGTTCAGGCCGGAACACTGCCGGCACGACGACTCCGCAGGATGCGCACCGGAGACCGCCTTTTGCTGCTGCGGTGACGGGCGTGGGAGTAAGCGCGTCAACAGGCCTGTCGCGGGAGGGATCGGTGTTGGATGTGAATGAAGGGTCAGCAGCACGGAGACAGGAGGAAGATCTGTGGTACCGGGAATTTACGCGGCGGGGTGGAGATTTTGGCGCCGGATTCGGGAGCGCGAGTGGCGGTGGGGGAGGGGGTGCTGGTGGTGGTGATGGGAGTAGTACGCCTACGTCGTCGAATCTGTCGGCGATGTTTTTACGAGCTGCGGCGAGCAATGGTATGTACCAGCAGCAGCAGCAGGCAGTGAATATAAGCCAAACGCCAGTGCTGGCACCGGTGCCAATCCCACCACAACCAGCGCAGCAGATACCGCCGATAACCGGGTATATCCCCGCCGAGCAGCAAGTGGTCGAGCTATCGCCGTCGGAGGCGATGGAGCAGTTTTTGATGGAGGACACGTTTGCAAACACGACGACGTCTGTCGATTTCATGTACGATCTCGGGATCGACTGGCTGAACGCGGCGGTGTCGACAGCGGACGTTTTGTCGGGCGAGCCGAGTCATCTTGACATGGCAGCCGAGGACGGAGGAGGCGGAGGAGGAGGAGGAGGAGTGCGTGGGCTGATGCTCAACTCTGAGTTTTAAGCGAAGAGCGGGCAGAATCCGGGGTAAGCGAAGAAATTAAGTAATTTCTGAATGATCCCACCGCGGGGTGTTTTCCGGGGAAATAATTAACTCTACCGGAAAAGAGCAGCGGAGGCAGGTTTCCGGGCCGAGTCTTCTTCCCCGCAATTCTGTTGACAGGATCGAAGCAGCGCAGGGAGGCGGAGGAGAGGAACAAAGGAGGAAGCAGAGCAGGTTATGAGACAAACGCAGCTGTTGATGGCGATCGATTGCATCTGAGCGGTATTTAATCTGCTGGTTTCCTCTGTCTCTCGACCTTTGTTTATCTGTTCAGCACTCACCGCAATGACTTCAGCGACAGCACCAGCAGCAACAGAAATGGACACGGATCTCGACACCAAGGCAGAGCTCGAGATGCTCGAGTACGCCGGAACCCGTCAGGTCGACTACTCCGGCGTGGCCGACAAGACCGATCCGGCGGAGATTGCGCTCGTGCGCCGGCTCGACTTTGTCATCTTGCCGATGCTGTGGATCATGTATTTCTGCAACTTTATGGATCGCAATGCGGTCACGAACGCGAAGCTTGACAATCTGTCTAAGGATCTCGGGCTGCATGGGTCGGAGTACAATACTGCGATCTCTATCCTGTTTGTCGGGTGAGCTTCAGATCTGAGCTGAGGAAAACGACATAAGGCTAACTTGAGTAGATACCTCCTAGGACAGATTCCGTCGAATATGATTTTGACGCGCGTGCGGCCGTCGTGGTACATGGCCAGCTTCATGATGCTGTGGGCGGTTGTGTCGGGCCTGACGGCGGCGGTGCACAACTACACCGGCCTCGTGCTGATCCGCTTCTTTCTCGGCATCGTCGAGGCGCCGTTCTACCCCGGTGCGCTGTACATGCTCTCGATATTCTATACGAAGAAAGAGCTGTCGCTGCGGATTGCGCTGTTTTATACCGGTAATATCTCTGCGAATGCGTTTTCGGGATTGATCGCGGCTGCCGTATTTGCGACGCTTGACGGCACACACGGGCTCGAGGGCTGGCGGTGGTTGTTTATCATTACCGGAGTGGTGACGTTTGGGTGCGCTCTCGTGGGGTTCTTTATCTTGCCAGACAATCCAGGACAGACGTGGTGGCTTTCGGCGGAGCAGCGGGAGTTGGCGGTCGAGCGGATCAAGCGCGACACGACCGAAGAGAGCGGGACGACGAGCATGATGAATGGGTTGAAGCAGGCGTGCGGGGACTACCGTACATGGCTGTTTTGCTTCATGATGAACATGCATGTTTCGGGCGACAGTTTCAAGAACTTTTTCCCGTCGATGATTAAGACGCTCGGGTTTGATACGACAATCACGCTTGTGTTGACGTGTCCGCCGTACGTGGCCTCGCTTGTGGTGAGCCCGCTGCTGTGCTGGTCGTCGGGGAGGTTTAATGAGCGTACATGGCATATTATTGGCGCGACGGGGGCGGTGATTACTGGATTTATCATTGCCGCGTCGACGACGAATATTGCGGCGCGGTACGTGGGAGTTGTGATTTTCGTGTCGATGTCGTCGGGCGTGAACGACATCATGCTAGGATGGGCCGCGAGCACGCTCGGGCAGACGCCGGAGAAGCGCGCGGTGGCGATGGCGATGGTGAATATGCTGAGCAACGTGTCGTCGGTGTATACGCCGTACTTGTGGAATGATTCGACGGCGCCGAGGTATATCCCGGGGATGGCGTCGTGCGCGGCGTTTTCGGTTATGGTTGTTGTGTCTACGTATGTGATTATGATTGTGTTGAAGAGGGATAATGTTCGGATTCGGCAGAGTGCGCCGGAGACTACTGTTTTGTATGCCTATTGATCAGCTAGTAGTAATAGCAGATAGTGAAGACGACGAGTAAGGAGAAGATCTGAGCACGTTAAGGTTTAGATGGATCGGGCGTGCCGACGGCGGATGTGCCGACGGCGAGCTCGCTTAGGTGGGGACCAGTGCGACCTCAGTGCGAGTATCGTAGAGTATAGGAGAGATAGATAAGTGAGAACTGTCCAAAAGAAGAGAAGAAGAAAGACGAGAGAATATAAGTAGCAGAAGGAACTGGAAAGAAGAAGAAGAGAGAGTCTTGAAGACTTATCAGTGTTTGTTATCTACAGCTGTTCTCACCGCTTTCTTGTTCTGTTTTCTCTTTTTTTCTATCGCACTCTTTTTTCTTCATCTTTCTCCTCCCAGCCAGCTTCCCGTTTAGTGTCAGCAGTGACTGGCTGTGTAAGCAAGTTTCAGACTTTAGCTGACTCTCGCGGGTGGCAGCGGGAATGCCGGTCGCCCGATTTGTTATTATCCCATCTCATCTCATCGCTCTCTGACTCTTTATTGATGAGTAGTAACCAGATAATGACTACACCGGACAACACTGTCAAATACCGCACTCTTCACTCACTTATTACCAGTACTCATTCATTTAACCCCTCGCGACTACTCGGTGCGTGCTCGACGCAGTGCTCGCGTCCTCGCTGGACACGGACAGCTGCGGTGATTAGAGTTTGCTTATCAAGGTTTTCTTCGTCGTTCTTATCAGCCAAGACGACTCGATTCTCACCGCGAAGCCTTCCTGCTGCTGCCGTAGTTTGGTGAGAAGTCTTGGTTGCAGCAGGAAGTGTTGTGTAGCTGGTTGGTGACTGTCTGTTGAGAGAGAGTTGTTATGTAGAGTGCGATGTGGAAGCGTAGAAGTGCTGTAGTTGTCTTCACCGCACCAAACACAAACAAATCGAGAGATAAGACTGTTTACTCCTCTCACCACCCTCCTCACCACCTTCCGCACCGCCAACAGCATCAACAAACCAAATCAGCCCGAATAAAACACTGCAATAACAAGAACAGCAGAAAACACTGTCCAGATTGCATCATTGACCGTACCTGCCTTTGCTGCCCGCTATCAGTGCATCTGTGCTCATCAAGCGCCACACTCACAACTTTCTTTCCTTCTCCGGTAGCCCTCCGCCGGCTCCTCCGTCTCTTCTCTTCTCCTCCTCTCCTTCTCTTCTTCTCTCCTTCTACTCTCTGTCTTCACCTTCTCCCTCCTCTCCTACCAACACCACCCCACCATGGCGGAAAGAGACTCGGAGACCCCCCTCCTCGGTGCCTCCTCCTCCCCCACCGACGAATTCTCTCACCTCCCCGCCCACGAAGCGCAGATCCTGCGCTCCCAGGTCGAGCTCAAGGACATCAAAACCTCCTACTTCTCCGCCTTCCGCTATGCCTCCTTCTCCGACCGCGCCCTCATCATCCTCGCCGTCATAATCGCGGCCATGGAGGGCTCCATCAGAGCTGTCGTGCCGATTATGAACGGTGTCTTTGCCGAGAAGCTGTCTGCTTTCATTCTCTCCCGTGACTTTTACAACTACTTTGGCGGCTACGACAGCTTCATGATGTTTTACCAGTCAAAGTCCTTCTCTGAATACTTCAACTCGACTTCGGACTTCAACTCGTCGCTTCCCTTCAACGAATCTTACTACTACAACTCGCCCTACTACGAGTCCACTTACAACTTCACCATGATCCCCGAGTATGTCTCTCCCGAAGAATACCAACGCGAAGTCAACTTTGACGCCATCTACTTCATCTACTTTGGCATCGCAGAGTTCCTCTTCGCCTACTTCTTCACCTTCGTCCTCATCGACCGCGGCGAGGTGCTCTCCGCCCGCATTCGCGAAAAGTACCTTGCCTCCGTTCTCCGCCAAAACATTGCCTACTTTGACCGCCTCGGCACCGGCGAGATCACCACCCGCATCTCCTCAGACACCATGATCATCCAGGACGGCATCTCCGAGAAGCTGGGATACCTCATCTCTTTCTCCTCCACCTTTGTCAGCTCCTTCATCGTCGGCTACGCGCTCTCGCCCCGCCTCACTGCCTACCTCACCGTCGTCGCCGCCGTCATCGTCGCCTCCTTTATCTTTGCCTCTAGCCGCATGACCATGCTCTACGGCAAAGCCTTGAACGGCTCGTCCGCCGGTGGCTCCGTGGTTGAGGAAATCCTCTCCTCGATTCGCAACGTGCAGGCCTTTGGGCTCCAGGACCGCCTCGCCTCAGGATACGACCACTACCTGTCCATCTCGCAAAAGTACGCCCTGCGCGCCGGTTTCTTCGCCGGCTCCATCTCCGGCATCTCCTGGCTGGGTCTCTACACCGCCGATGCGGTCGCATTCTACTTTGGCCCCCCTATCCTGCGCCGCGGCGACCTCTCGATCCTCGCGCTCGTCACCATCCTCGCGTCCATGATCCAGGGCATGTTTGCCATCTGCTCCATCACTCCGCACGTCCGCGCCGTGGCCTCTGCCTCCTCGGCCATCAACAAGATCTACACGACGATCGATCGCCAGTCCGCGATCGACTCGACCGCCGAGACCGGCCGCAAGCTCGACAAGGTCGACGGAACGATCGAGCTCCGCGATATCAAGTTCATCTACCCTTCGCGCCCGGACGTCACCGTCATGGATAACTTCAACCTGACCGTCAAGGCCGGCACGACCGTCGCCCTCGTCGGCGCCTCTGGTTCGGGAAAATCCACAATCGTCGGCCTCGTCGAGCGCTTCTACAAGCCTGTTCGCGGCGACATCCTTCTCGACGGCGTCAACATCGACGAACTCAACCTGCGCTGGCTCAGACAGCAGGTCGCGCTTGTGTCGCAGGAACCAATCTTGTTCGCCGGCACTGTCTACGAAAACGTCGCGTTCGGACTTATCGGCACGCCGTACGAGCACGCGTCCGAGATCGAGAAGCGCGCGCTGGTTGAGAACGCTTGTCGTCAGGCGAACGCTATGATCTTCATCGACACGCTTCCCAAGGGTCTCGACACGCACGTCGGCGAGCGAGGATTCCTGCTCTCCGGAGGTCAGAAGCAGCGGGTTGCTATTGCTCGCGGTATTGTTTCGAACCCGAAGATCCTGCTCCTTGACGAAGCTACCTCGGCGCTCGACACCAAGAGCGAGGGCATCGTGCAGGACGCGCTCGACAAGGCGTCCAAGAACCGCACGACGATCGTCATCGCGCACAGACTCTCGACTATCAAGGACGCGGACATGATTGTCGTCATGAAGCGCGGCGTCATTCTCGAGAAGGGAACGCACCAGGAACTCATCGCGGCAAAGGGCGAGTACTACAGTCTTGTGCAGGCGCAGTCGGTCGAGCAGTCGGTCGAGAAGGAGTATGAGGAAAACGTGCAGGTTCTCGAAGCCGTCGAAGTCAACGAGGAAGACGACACTGTCGAGAAGATGATTGACGAGAAAGCTGCTCTCGCCAGCAGCAGCAGCTCCAGCGACGCTGCCTCTTCTTCATCTTATGGCGAGGACGAGGAAAAGGGTCTTTTGCTCTCAAAGACTAAGACCGGCCGCTCAATCTCGAGCGTGGTTGGCGCTTCGTACAAGGAGCATGAAGACCGCAAGTACTCTGTCGGCGAGATTGTGCGCTTCATCTACGAGCTTTCGTACCCGGAGCGCAACATCAATCTGACGGCGCTGTTCTTCACTATCGTCATGGCGGCTGGATATCCTTATCTGTCTACTGTCTACTCGGGCTCGGTCGATGCGCTTGGTGAAGCTGATGAGTTCACCATGTACCGTCGTCTGAAGGTTTACAACATTACCTATCTGATTATGGGTGCTATTGGTAAGTGCTTCTTGCTTTTTATATTGTCTAAGCGATGCAGCTAACACGAGATAGAACTGATCTGTCCCATCCTCGCCGTCGGCCTCTTCTCGTACTCTGGCCAACGTCTCGTCCGTCGCATCCGCATGCGCACCCTCCGCCAGATCGTCAGACAAGACATTGCCTTCTTTGACGAATCCGCAAACACCGCCGGCGCGCTCACGTCCGCGATCTCCAAGGACTCTGGTGCGATCGAAGGTCTTTCCGGCGCAACCCTCGGCCAGATCATCCAGTCCTTCATCCTCATCTTTGGCGGCATCGGCGTCGCGCTCGGCGTCTCCTGGAAACTCGCGATTGTCACCAGTCCCACGATTCCGATCCTGCTTGCGTCTGGGTTTTACAGATTCTATCTGCTCGCAAAGCATCAGGAGAAAGTCAAGTCCGCCTACGCGCGCTCGTCGTCGTACGCTTGCGAAGCCGCGGCTTCGATCAAGACCGTCGCGTCGCTCACTCGCGAGGAGCAGGTTATCGACACCTACGGCAGCACGCTCGTCGGACTCTACCACCAAGGCCGCGTTGGAAACAGCAAGTCGGCAGCGCTGTACGGCGTCACGCAGGCGATCGTGTACTTCATCCAGGCGCTGATGTTTTGGTACGGCAGCACGCTCGTGCGCACTGATTACTACTCTGTCTACATGTTTTTCACGTCCATCATCGGGATCGTGAACGGCACGCAAAACGGCTCGATCGTGTTTTCCTACGCGCTCGACATGGCGCGCGCGTACGACTCGGCCGGGAATATCAGGAGACTGTACGAACGCGAGCCCGAGATTGATTCCTGGAGCGACGAGGGCGCACTGCTCCCCGACGTCAGAGGCGATATCGAGTTCAAGGACGTGCACTTCCGGTATCCGACGCGGATGCAGGTTCCTGTTTTGCGCGGACTCAACCTGACGGTCAAGCGCGGACAATACGTCGCTCTTGTGGGCGCGTCCGGGTGCGGCAAGAGTACGACGATCGGCCTGATCGAGCGGTTCTACAACCCTCTCTCGGGCCAGGTCTTGATCGACGGCGTCGACATCTCGACGCTCAACATCAACCACTACCGCAGCCACATCGCGCTCGTGCAGCAGGAGCCGACGCTGTACTCTGGCACTGTGCGCGACAACATCAAATTCGGCTGTCTCGAGAACGACGTCCCGGACGAGGCCATGATCGACGCGTGCCAGCAGGCAAACATCCACGACTTCATCATGTCCCTTCCCGACGGCTACGACACCCTCTGCGGCGCAAAGGGCTCTCTCTTCTCCGGCGGCCAGAAGCAGCGCATTGCGATCGCGCGCGCGCTCATCCGTAACCCGAAGATCCTGCTGCTTGACGAGGCCACCTCCGCGCTCGACAACGAGTCTGAGAAAGTCGTGCAGGCGGCACTGGATAACGCCGCCAAAGGCCGCACGACGATCGCGATCGCGCACAGGCTGTCGACGATCCAGCGCGCGGATATCATCTACGTGTTTGAGAACGGACGGATATTGGAGAGCGGAACACATCAGCAGTTGCTGGCGAACAAGCTCAAGTATTATGAGCTGGTGAAGTTGCAGGCTTTGGAGAAGAGCTAAATGCTGTTTTATTTCTGTTTAAGTTGGTCATTTTATACATAGACACACACACATTCATTTGGTATAACTTTCATTCATTGTGATTTGCTTTTTTGTTTTAGCTTGGAGTCATATGGTATACTACGCCGATAGAGATCAATAGAGGTTGCTTATTTATTAGTATCTAAATACATCTAAACCGCAACACATGAAGGATTTATAAAATCTAACTGCTGAGCCAGACAGGTTCATCGAACCCGTTTGGTCTGCTCGTGCTGTTGAACCTGTTAACCGCGCTCTTCATCTTCACGACCGGTTTCAAAACCTTGATCTTGCCGTTAAACCCCGGGGCGTAATGTCGCTCGATATACCGACTCTTGGCGTTATACTCCTCGTCCGAGAGCCCGTCGTCGAGCGGGTCCATGAACGCTTCCTGGAACACGTCAGGGCGGAGACGGATGCAAGACTTGAGCGCGGTGGCGGAGATGCGGTCGACGGAGTCGCAGTACCGCAGCTCTTTGACCGCCGGATCGTGCATGTCGCGCACCTTTTTCCACAGCCAGTCGGGATAGGTGCCCTGGTCGAGAAGCAGGAGATCGTACTGCACGAGCGAGGTCGTGACCCAATAACTGCCGCCCTCGGCCGCGCGCTGGTAGAGAGCAGCGAGCGCGCCGATCGCACCGATGCAGCCGGTGCCGTAGTCAGACATCGGGAAGGGGGGAATGATAGGCTCGATCGGCTTGCTTGCGTCGTCGACCATCGACTTGCCATGACCGTAGGCGACGCCAGACACGCAGTCCGCGATCTGCTGCCATCCCGGCCGGTGCGACCACTCGCCTTTGAAACCAAAGCAGTTTTCAGAAACGTAGACAAAGCCCTTGCCACGCTTCTTTGCAATCTCAGCAAACCACGAGGGGGGGTACCCGAGTCTTGCAAAAGCACCGGTGCGGTATCCGTCCGCAATCACGTCGGCGTCCCACACCAGCTTCTCGAACTGCTTCCGTCCTTCGTCGGACTTGAGGTCGAGCGTGGCAGTGCGCTTGCCCATGTTTCCATCAACCTGGAAGAACGGCACGTCGGACGCGCCAGGACCGGTGATCTTGAGCACCTCGGCGCCGTACTCGGCGAGAATGCGGGTGATGGTCGGGCCAGCGATGATGCGGCAGAGTTCGAGAACCTTGATGCCTTTCAAGATCTGTCGGTCGGAGGATGGCGACGATGGCTCGTCGGCGGCGAATTTGGCGGGCGGCGTGGACGATTCGAGGGTTTCGGACTCAAAGATGGGCAGGGAGGACATGATTTTGCCATGCGAGGTCTCGAGGAACTCCTCGGGCGAGAGGACGGTGACGCCGGCTTGCTTGCGCTCGGCGTTCATCTGCTCGAGCTCAGCGGCGGTGAACTTGATGACATGGTCCTCGATCTTGCGGATGATTGCCTCGTAGTCTGTGAAGCCGGGGATATGGCCGGGAAGTCCGATCATGTTGAGGGTCGTGGTGGCCTCGAGCGAGCCGTGGATGTGGAAGAACCTGCCGTCTTTGGTTTTGTAGAGATTTGCAGACATGCGTCGGTAGGGATCAGACTGGGCGGCGAGGAAGTCGGTGTCGACGAGCTTCTTTTTGACTTCCGGGTCGAGCTTTGTGTGTCCGTCGACAGAGGCGAGGTACGCCATGAAGAGAAACATGGTGGCATGCTGCAGGTCGATTTCGACGTGCTCGTCAGTCTGCGGACCGAATCTGAGCTCGGAAAGGGCAGCGGCGACGGAGCCCTCGAGGCCCTTGAGGGCGGCGACGGTCTCGCATTCCTTGAAGGAGCAGGGCAGGATGGGCAGGCCGTCGGCGGAGAGGTCTGGGATGGTGAACTGGACGGCGGAGCTCTTTGCGCGGGCGGCGGAGGGGAGCGGGATGGAGGAGTCTGCGAGGAGGGCGTCGAAGATGGAGCGGGTGGTTGCGAGGAGGGAGTAGGAGGACGGGACGGGGTAGTCTGCGGACGGGGCCATGATGTCTGATGCAGCAGATATGAAGAAGAAGTAAGTAGTAGATGTATACAACAAATACAATGCAACAGAACAGATAGAATGCAACAAACAACAGATATCAGAACCCGCAAACAGCAAGAGGAGGCCGAATATTATTTATCATCGCCCGAGAAACCGACGCTCTCCGCGCTGCCGAAACCTGGGGAACGCCTTCCGACGCGGAGGGGAACGCCTTCCGAAGCGAGTCCTGCTGCGATTGGCCGATCGGACGGCTGCGGGTTAGGGATTGCCCCGCACCAGGAGGGGCCGCCCCGGACGACTAAAACAGTTTTTTTCCTCCTATCAGCCCGTCGCGAATAAAAGCACTCCGTCCCCCGGACTCTTCTTCTTCTCTTCTTCTACAATCTACTATCTCCTGCTCATCTACAGCAATCATGCCCTCCCAGACTCTAGACCCCTACACCGCCTCCGTCATCAACGCGACCGGCCCCAAAACCGAACCGAGAACCCGCCAGCTCTTCGCGTCCATGATTAGCCACATCCACGACTTCATCCGCGAAAACAAAGTCACCGTCGACGAGTGGATGCTCTCCGTCGACCTCATCAACCGCATCGGCCAGATGTCCGACGAGCGCAGAAACGAGGGCATCCTCGTCATGGACGTCCTCGGCGTCGAGTCGCTCGTCGACGCAATCACCTTCGACGTCGAGCACGAAGAGCCTGCCGCCGGTGCCGACAGTGCCGGTCTCACTAAGTCTTGCATCATCGGCCCCTTCTACCGCGAAAACTCCCCCGTCTACAAGAACGGCGAGTCCATCATCCAGAAAGAGCTCCCTGGCGGAGACACCGCCGTCGTCGGCGGCTACGTCCGCTCATCCGACGGCTCCCCCATCGAGGGCGCCAAGGTCGAGGTCTGGCACACCGCCCCCAACGGCCTCTACGAGCAGCAGGACCCCGACCAGCCCGACTACAACCTCCGCGGCACCTTCTACACCGACAAAAACGGCTTCTACGAGTTCATCGGCCTCAGACCAACCTCCTACCCTATCCCCTTCGACGGCCCGGCCGGCGACATCCTCCAGCTGCTCGACAGACACCCCTACCGCCCCGGCCACATCCACTTCCTCGTCTCTGCGCCCGGCCACAGAAGACTAATCACGCAGATCTTTGACGCTCGCGACGAGTACGTCGAGAACGACTCCGTCTTCGCCGTCAAGAACGAGCTCGTTGTCAACTTTGAGGCCTGCAAGGACGACCGCGCCGCCTACCAGGTCCAGTACGACGTCACTCTGCCTTCCGAGGAGTTCCTTGCTAGCAAGGTCAAGAAGTAATCACATCTTTGTTTTGAATTCTGCATGTTTTTCGCGTTCGGGATGACTGTTTGTTTTGTTTATGAGGGACTGGTTCCTTCGGTGTACTGTTTCTTTTAGTTCTCATGCCGTACATGCATTGATTAATATGAATTTACAACACGAAATCTCTCGTATCTCTCTGATGACTTCAAAATCCCTCGTTCATTAGTAAACTATCACTATAATCAATGCAATTAATGCGCCCGTCGCAGCTATAAAGCATACTACCAAGAGTAAAAAATACACAGAAAACAATATGAATATGAATTCAGCAAACACAAGACTATTTTACAAGGAATTTTTTCACGTCTTCACTCTATCCCTCACTGATATCAAGCTGCTGCAGATGTAGCAGTCGGCACCCTTGTGCTCGACGCCGATACAACCTCGAACCGCGAAGAATCATCGACCGCATTCGGATCGTAATCGAAATCCAACACCTTCATCAAAGTTAGTAACTCTACCCTCTAGATCATCATTCAAAAAAAAAAAAAAAAAAAAAAACACCACTAACCTCGATAAAAGTCTCCTGCCCGCGCTGCACGGCTGCAACACACCGCCGCTCATCAAACCGCACCTGCCATACCCGACTCAGATCAGACAGCAAGTCCTTGACAACCTTTCCCGTCTTGATATTCCAAATCTTGAGCGTGCCGTCACTGCCTGAAATCACCTTATGCTCGTCATGCTGGAAACACGTGATTGCACCCGTATGTCCTTCGAGCTTGTGCACCGACGTTCCGGTCTCGGGTTCCCATACCCGCAGGGTTGAGTCGGCGGCCGCTGACACGAGCGCGGTATTGTTAAGATCAAGAAGACCGACCAACGAAGTGTGTCCGTCAAGGGTATAAAGACACTCTCCAGTCTCGAGACTCCAGATCTTGACCAGCCAGTCCATCGACCCGGATATACACCGCTTGCGCTTCTTATCAATCACAACAGAGTACACTTTCGCGCCGTGTCCCGCAAGTCTAAACAAGCATTCCCCTGTCGAGATCTTCCACACCCGCACAAACGTATCATACGATCCGGAAACAAGCATATCTCCGTACCC
This sequence comes from Myxozyma melibiosi, assembly GCF_037950935.1. NCBI lineage: Eukaryota > Fungi > Ascomycota > Lipomycetes > Lipomycetales > Lipomycetaceae > Myxozyma > Myxozyma melibiosi. Next base: position 732,455 of record NW_027042921.1, read on the forward strand.
CGAGATCGCTCGAACAGAGTGCGAATGACCAACCAGCGCGCGCAAGAAGAACGGATCGGCGTCGTACTCTGGATTCGTCGACGACGGCAGGTACTCGTCGTCGATTCCTACCTTTGGTAATTTCCAGATTCGAAGCGAGGAATCGCGCGAGCCAGTCACAATCAGCGGCTCCTCCGGTGACATGATCGGTTTACCGTCAGACGTGTACCCCGTCATCACGGGCTGCATGATCTCCAGACATCGAACCGTCGAAGTATGGCCGTAGAAAATGTGCGTACACACCCCGCGCTTGATATCCCACACGCGCACCGTACGGTCGGTCGAGCCAGAGACAAGAGTATTTCCAACATACTGCATAGCCCAGACTCCGCCTTCGTGACCTTCGAGACGTGTGCGTAGCTGGCCTGTCTTTGTATCATACACATTGATACAAAGATCATTCGAGCCCGTGATGATCTTCTCCGAATCAAACTGCAGACACGTAACCACATACGTAGCCACGTTCCGGCCATGTCCGGGCAGAGAAAGATGGCGCGGAGTAGAGTTTGGTGACATCCAATTCCGATTCACCAAGTAATGATGCCGATAGATCGCCTTAAACATATTCGGATACGGCAAAAGACTTTCAAACTCGCTCCTAGTGTTTGTAGCTGCCGCCTTTGCAACCGACGCAAGCATCATCGTCTCACTATCTCCTCCATCGATTATCTCTCTCACCTGGCCTTCAAGATGCTCGTCTTCCTCTTCCTCCTCCTCCGGGGAAGCAACATCGTCCGCCGGCAGCTTGCTCCATCCCTCCATACACCAGCCTTCCCGAATCGCGCGCTTCATCTCGCTCTCGCCCGTGTGGATCCCTTCGGCCTCCAACAGCTTGCGCCAGGTATACCGCGACCCGTCGACGGCGTTCTTCCACGTCTTTGACACCTGCGCCGCAACACAGAGCGTCTTCGCGTCCAGATACTGCAGCACGTTCGCCACCAATTCCTGCGGAAGCAACGCAATAAAGTCGCATCGCAGAGCCGGCAGGACAGTCGAAACCACTGTCGACAGCGTCTTCTTTGAACACCGCCGCAGAAACTGATACATCACATAATCCTTCACGTTCTCCGGCAACGCGTCGAACGAGTCCACCATCGCCGGAATCGTCATCATCACAGACTGACTAGGCGAGACCTCTTCCGGGATCGTCTCCTGAGTCTCGACCGTGTGCGGATTCGAAGCGAAATAGTCGTCATCACCACGGTGCTTACGTAACGAACCGGTGACTGGTGATAGTGAAGGAGAAGGAAGCGACAGCGGATTTATCTCGTTTGCAGTCTGAGCAGCCTGCACATCTATCGACAGGCCCTGTCCATCGCGTGCGGCAATGGCAGTACTGCCGGATGCAGATAGCGGTGTTGACAGACCGAGACCGAATTGGAGAGATGATTGCTTCTTTGTTGGCTCGGCGGCGGTAGAAGATGTCGATGCTGGCGTCAGCGCTACCGCGTCAGACTCGGATAGGGTATCGGCCTGTCGAAAAACACCGCGGGTGAAATCCGCCCTATCCTTTGCAGTCATCCGTCGTTTACTTTCGTGTTCGTGCGATTTGGAGGCTGCAGCTGAATCGGCCGTGCTCTCTTTGGCAGCTTCGTCGGTGGCTTTCGTTGTGGGTTTCGACTCTTGCCGAGCACTGGGTGAAAGAGCGCGCTTGCGGATGGCATGTGCTTCGTCTGATATCCGCGGGGTTGAGGTGTTGACTGTGGTTGTAGTGGTTCTGATTGTTCGGCCTGGGGTGGGTGCGACGCCAGCAGATGATGACGAAGAGGAGGTTTCAAATTGTTGTTGTAGCTATGCAGATGCACTTATTAACACTAGATACCAAAAAAGAGAGGGAGTGAGCGAACGTACGATTTCAAGAGACTGCTGTGGATCGGTGGACTCGACGAAACGCGACTTGCGTCCGTCAAGTTCGAAAAGAAAGCTGCGAAGCACGGTCGGCGTCGGCTGATCCGCGAGCGGGTAGATCAACGCGCGCGAGCTGGATCCAGCTGCACTGTCGTCGCTTGCGGCCTCCTTGCCGGATCTGGTGGACGAGAGCCGGTGGTGACGCGGTTGGTTGAGTATCAGAGGCGGGAAGGTGGTCGTGGTAGTTGTTGTTGTCGTGGTTGAGACGACGGTGGTGCGGGTTGTCGGCGCGAGCGAGTATGTGCTGACTATCGCGTCCGCGGCCACAGAAGACGGCGGCGCCTGCATCGTCTTTGGCAGAGGCGGAGGGGTCGTTGGCGAGCCGGCCATTCTTTTGTGGGTTGGAAGCGTGTGGGAACGAAAGGAAGGAGCAGAGAACTCTCGGACGGAAGTCGACTGAGTAGACACCAAGACCACAGAGACAGAAACGTTCTCGCTCTCGACACGCTAGCAACTGACTGAAGAAGGGTAAAAAGACGCAGAAAAGAAGAAAACAAAGACAAAAAGACGTGAAGACGAGTTCTCGAGGGTGAATAAACACGCTTTCCACACTTTCACTTTCGCTGTGGAACAAGCCCGTACCCTGTGCGCACTACATTTGATGTTTATGCACTGAAAACGCGGGTTAGGGCATGCTCATTCGGGACAGCTATCTCTTCTAAAGATTCCGCATCACCAAAATATTCAGATATCGAGAGATTTGAAGAGACGAAATGCCGGTGAAAACATACAGATCGCTTCTGATCGAGCTTGGAGAATGGATGAACACTGCCCGTCAGCACAGTTCTCCGACAATCTCGAACTTGCTGCAACAGACAATGGAGATGTCGCCTCCTCCGCCGCCGACGACGGGCAGTGCTTCTTCGACGACGGCGACTACAGCTCGCAAGGGCTGGTCGCAGGTGAACGACACAAAGAACGAGACTCTGGATAAGTTGCATGAGACACTGCGGGGTGTTATGCGCGAGCAATTCCGTAGTTTGGAGAGCAGCGCGGAGCAGGATAAGCTGTCGCAAAAGGCTCGGGATGCGAGCGAGATCTTGCTCTACCTCCGCAGCCAACGCACGTATAAGGTATTCTTCTTCTTTACTGCTAATCTCATATTAGACGGAAGACTAACTCGTTTGTCCTACAGGCACTACTCGATAAATACAACCCGACCGCGACACTGGAAGACCACGAACGGATAAGACTTACGGCGCGAAGAGTCGGTCTTGAATTGCCAAAAGACATTGAGGAGCGCTTCAAGACGGAGGAAGAAAGCACGCCGGAGGAGAACGAGGCAGAGGGAGCAGAGAAGACAGAGACGAAGAAATGATAAGCTAGAGTCTGATAATCAACTTGTACATATACATCAAATAGTTCAAATATATACTGTGAAAGCAGTCTGAGACAGTAAACGCAAGCACCGAGGCTACAGGAGATATAGACAGTACTCAAGCTCTATATCAAGACATACTACTGAAGATATACGACATAGACGATCAGGCATCTACACATGCAGGTCCACTTATTTATTATTCTTCACAAAGAACCTACCTAGAACGACCCTCTTCTCTCCCCACACTCGCCCAAACAAAAGACAAATAGGTACACAAAAAAGACAATAATTAAAATTAAAACAATAGAATGAAAAAAAGGCTTAGAAAATGATATCCTCGTCACCCTGGGCAGTCAAGTCCTCAGGCCCAGACAGCGCCGACGGAACAAGGCCCTCCTCAGCCTCCAACGCCAACTCGGCGGCTTTCTTGGCTGCCATCTCGGCGTCCAACGCGGCTTGGTCTCTTTGCTTCTTGTCCTGGACCTTCTTCAGACGGTAGAACTCTTCTCTCTCCAACTCGTCCAATTCGTTGTTGATGTCTAGAATATGAGAGGTTAGTGGGTCATTATACAAAGAATATAGGGATATAGAACAACGAGCAGACATACACTTGATGGTGTTCTCGGTACGGGGAATGATAACGTGCTCGATAGCGTTGACACGACGGTTGGTGACCTTGATAACCTCATCAAGAATGACGAAAGCAGTCTGTAGAGACGCGAGCTCGATAAGAGTCTCGACAGCCTTCGAGTAGACCTCCTTTGCCTTCTGGACCTGCTGTCCACCTCGGCCCAGACCAGTGAGCTTGAAATCTGAATTACATATCCCAATTAGCCAAACTGTCCCCTTGCTTCTCACCAATTACTTTTAATCAGACATACCGTTGTTCTGTTCGTCGTAGTAGGCCTCGAATGCGGGAAGCATGACACCGGAGACGTTCTCCTGCTTTGCACGAACACGGAAGCGGGCGCTCTTGGCCGACTCCTGGACCTGGTATCCGATGCTGTCGCCGGTAGCGTAGGTAACCTCGGCGAGCGAGAACGCAGCGACCTGCATAACGCGACCCATTTTCCGCTTGGCCTGGGGATTATTACATAGGTTAGCTATGTCTGTATATATGAGAATTACAAACAGCAAAACACACCTCATCAATTCTGCGCGTAATTTCACGGAATCGACCGGTCAAAGCCTCAGACTTGCGCTTCAACAAACTGTGTCCGACGGTGGCGCCCTTCAGTTTACTCTTCATGACAGTCAATGTCATACGGGTCGGAAAGACCGCCTCTCTGCATAATACGAAGATAGAATGTTAGCTAGTCGTTCTGCTGATGCTTAGATGTAGGCAGACGGGAAGGGTCTCGGGTTAAGAGGTGACGAATAGAGACCCGATAAGGCTCGAGGCTCGCGCCAATTGCACACGGGCCGACGACAATTGCTCGACAGCAGACGTACCTGTTAGCAGCTCCAGACATGTCTTATTGCAGCGGTGCGGGATGGGCAGGAGATTGAGGGAAGTGAGGATGGGAGAGGATGATAGTGAGCGCAGGTGGATATCGTGCAAAAGGCCAAAAAAGGTGGTCAGTGTGCGGCGAAGATAAAGAAACTCACTCGGTGGCCGTTCGCAGCCTAGTCCTGTGCACGTGATTACTGTGTGGTTGTGCCGTAACCGCACGACGGTTGTGCTCTGGAAACTCTTCAGTATTTGTATTTGTTCCTGATATTCAGATCAGATGTATTTACATTGTCTATAAACAGAGATGCCAGACACTTCGCTCTCCTCGGCTGCCCTGTCGACGAAGCTGGACATATACCTCATCTCCGAATCCGACATCGCGTACGAACAAGACGTTCTTCGCTATCCACACACTCTCGGTCCATGGCTCAAGTACATCGAGCACAAGTCCGAGTCTGCGATCCACGAGCGCGTCTTTGTGCTCGAACGGGCCTCTCGCGATCTCGGACGGTCTTATAAAGTCTGGAAATTGTATCTCGATCTGCGGATGCAGCATCTGCAGGGCATCAATCCGGCAAAGTACGAAGACGAGTACCGCAAGGTGAACGAGTGTTTTGAGCGAGCGCTCATGATGCTGAGTACCGTATGTGATCTTCTCACCTCTATTTTATTTAGCACCCGCTAACATATGTGGTTTAGATGCCCCGGCTCTGGCTCGACTACCTCCACTTCCTCATGAAACAATGCTGCATAACAGAAACCCGCCGCGCATTCGACCGCGCCCTGCGCGCCCTACCAATAACCCAGCACGACCGCATCTGGCCGTTATACCTCGAGTTTGCCCGGTCAGTCAAAGGGCCGACCGCGATCAAGATCTACGAGCGGTATCTGCAGTACCGGCCACAGGATCGCGAGGATTTTATCGAGCTCCTGGTCGAGCTGGATTACCACGCCGAGGCGGCAGAGCAGTACCTGCGACTGCTGAACGCACCGAAATTTGTGTCAAAGAATGGCAAGAGTCAGTTTCAGATCTGGACAGAGCTTACCGATCTGCTTGTTCACTTTGCACGAAACATAAAAGAACACTATCGGCGGTCGCCGTCGAGCCGTCAGATCGACACCGAGAAAATCATCAGGTCCGGGATCGAGAAGTTTTCCGATCAGCGCGGGAAGCTGTGGGTCAATTTGGCAATGTACAAGATTGCGCTGGGGGACTATGAAGGAGCGCGGGATGTGTTTGACGAGGGAATCACGACGGTGATGACGGTTCGCGACTTTGTGCTCGTGTTTGACGCGTACGTCGAGTTTGAAGAGTCGGTTATTTCGCAGCTGATGGAGCTCGCGGGGTCGGACAAGGCGAGCGAGCAAGTCGACGCCGAGCTTGATGTGCGGATGATGATGTTTGAGCATTTGATGGACCGGCGGCCGTTTCTGGTGAACGACGTGATGCTACGGCAGAATCCGAATAATGTGCTGGAGTGGGAGAAGCGGGTTGGGCTGTGGGGCAACAATGCCAAGCAAGTTGTGGAGACGTACACGGACGCGATTGCGACGATAAATCCAAAGAAAGCAGCAGTGGGACAGCTGTATCAGCTGTTTGCAAACTATGCAAAGTATTATGAAAAGGCGGGGGATTTACGGCAGGCGCGGATTGTGTTTGAGCGGGGTTTGAATGTGCCGTTCAAGTCTGCGAACGAGCTCGCGGATCTGTATATCGAGTACGCGGAAATGCTGCTGCGGGCGGAGGAGTTTGACAGTGCGGTGGCGCTGATTGCAAAGGCGACGAAGGGCCCGAAGCGGTCGACGGTTGATTTCTTTGACGAGTCGATTGCGCCGCAGCAGAGGCTTCACAAGAGCATGAAGCTGTGGTCGTTTTACGTCGATCTGGTTGAGAGCGTGGGTACGGTCGACGATACACGGGCGGTGTATGATCGCATATTCGAGCTCAAGATCGCGACGCCGCTGACGGTGGTGAACTACGCCAACTTTTTGGAGGAAAACAAGTACTTTGAGGAATCGTTTAAGATTTACGAGCGTGGCGTGGAGCAGTTTGGATATCCGGTTGCGTTTGAGCTGTGGAACTTGTACCTGACCAAGGCGATGAAGCGCAAGCTGAACGTGGAGCGGCTGCGAGATTTATTCGAGCAGGCGCTGGAGAACTGTCCGCCGGAGTTTGCAAAGGCGCTGTTTTTGCTGTACGGCGAGTTGGAAGAGACGCGCGGGCTGGCGAAGAACGCGATGGTGGTTTACGAGCGCGCGACGAGCCGCGTGGCGGAGAAGGACCGCGCGGAGATGTATCGGTTTTATATCAAGAAGACGGCGACAATATACGGATTACCAGCTACGCGGCCGATCTACGAGCGCGCGATCGAAGTGCTGCCGGATGGGGAGTGTCGGCTGCTGTGCGAGGACTTTGCGGATATGGAGCGTAAGCTGGGAGAGATTGAGCGGGCGCGCGGGGTGTATGTGCACGGCAGCCAGTTTGCGGATCCGCGATTGCATCCAAAGTACTGGGAGAAGTGGCATGAGTTTGAGGTGATGAACGGAGACGAGGAGACGTTTAAGGAGATGCTGCGGATCAAGCGGGCGGTGACGGCGCAGTATAATACGGACATCAATTTCATTGCCGCGCAGACGGTCGCGCGCAAGCCGGAGGGGGAGATTGCAGAGGTGAAGGCTGCGTCGCCGCCGGGAGATGATCCGATGGAGCAGTTGGCGTATGTCGAGGAGTGATTGAGATCTGTTATAGTCAAGACGATCTGATGGAATAGTTGGCGTATGCCGAGGAGCGATATGTAAGATAGTGTATATTTATAAAAAGATCTATTAAATTTCATCAACTATATTCAATCAACTAGGATTATATGTAAGGCATTGTATATTTCTAGGTAGGTCTATATATTCATTCAACTAGCGATCGTACAAAACACTAAACACCAAGATGTGACAAGAAGAAATTAGTTCGACTTGCTTCCGAAACGCGAGTCAATCTGCTCCGCGATCTTAGTCGAGATCTTGTCATCACGCGAGTCGTCGGCCTTGATGCCGAACTGCTTCTCGACCATGTCGATGCCCTTGTCGACGTACTGCTTAGTCTTGGAGGCAGCAGCAGAGGCGGTCTCGCCGGCGGCAGAGGCGGTGTTGGAGGCGGCGGTGCCGGCGGAAGAGGCGCCGGACTGGGCGGAGGAGTTAGCGCTCTGGAGGGCGTCTTCGGCCTTGGAGGCGAGGTTGTTGAGGAAGGACATTGTTGTGATGTAGTTGAGGTAGATAGAGAGAGGGAGTGGGGATGGGGAAGAGAGAGGAGGAGGAGGAGGAGGGAAATATATAAGTGACCCTGATTTGCGAACAGAGCCGTGCCTCTGACAGGGGTGGCGCTAACCTAGTTGGGAATTACTCTATTGAGATACGCAATCACACCGATCTGGGCGTTTTCTGTTCAACGCTGTATGCTGATAGTGAGAGTTGTAGTTACATAAGTAGTAATATATAATAGAATATAATGACTACTGTTCATTCAATTAATTGCTACAGAAATAGCACTTCACTGTAGGAAAGAGGGACGGATTGATGAGTGCTTCTACGCTTCTAGAAGGGACGCCGCACGTGGGTGTGAGCCGTGCGGCAACTGCGCGTGCGGCAATGTTATTCGGCATACGAGATGTAGTAAATAAGATATGAAGTAAAGATCAATTGAATATGTACATATGTTTGTGGTTTATAATAGAACTGTCATGTAAATGCAGTGTCTAGTTTTCTGTAACAAAATGGCAACAACAAAGTGTGAAGAAAGACTACTTCTTCGAGCCCGAGATCTGGGACGAAATAGCGCTGGTGATCTTTGCATCGCGGTCCTTCTCGGCCTGGGTCTCGTTCTTCTGGTCCATTCCGAGCTGCTGCTCGATCGCGTCGACGCCCTTGCGGATGTACTTGTCCTGGCCGCTGCCGGAGCTGGCTCCCGAGGTGCTCTTTTGCTCTGCGCTGGACTGGCTGTTGCTGTTGCCGCCGAGGTTCTTGAGAAGGTCTGCCATTGCTGTTGTATAATAGAAATTGTAGATAGAGTTGATGTTAGGATACAGGAGGTATGTGGATACGACAAGGTGCAGGAAGAGGGTCTTTTATAGAAGTCCAGGTCGAAGATCGCTACCCCATCAAGCCCCAGAAGAACAGCAGTGACGAGGTGACGACAGCTCAATCACAATAGCCAATTTCTGAATTTATTCCCTCTTTCAAGAAGTATCGAGCGATCATCTACAAATATAGAACCGTCGATGATCTCTTTGGGCGGTGGTCGCGGTAGTGGTCACTGGCGGGAGCTGAGTCTCGTCACATTGTGACTTATGATGTCATTTGGTTTTGTGAAACACTGCCCTTACCTTGTCCTCACCTTGTGCTATGGTTATGTAAGATGTTAGTCAGCACGCGATTGAACTGCCCCGTCGATCGGATCGGAATGCGCTGCGTGCCTTTGTAATAGCTTGAGCAGGAGACAGAGCCGTGGATTAGAGCAGAGAAATAGAGGTGATGGTTGAAAAAAGAATGGTCAAAAGGCGCACTCGCATTCTTAGTCGGCGAGGAAGAAGCAGACTAGAGGCGGGTACCGGAGTAGTGGCGGTACTGTACCTGTCTTCTTCACCGTTACTGCGCAGCTGAAGTAATGCTTCTCGCATTTAAAATTGCTGCTGCTTATTCTTCTTGCTGCTTAATATTATTGTAAAGTAAAGTAAACTGTTGTGCTGCTGCTGCTGCTGAATGCCCATCTTCGGGACAATTGAGCTCATTTTCACGGCAACTAAGCACCTCACCTCACTTCACTTCACCACCCCTCCACTGCTTTCACCACTGCTTTCAAGGTCTTTAATCCGGCTCGGATAAATTACTTCTTCTCCTCTTCCGCAGTGGCTGCGTCAAAGTTCGTTTTTGAAGAGGCTGAAATAAGCAGCCAACTTAAACTGCTCTTGGCTGCTCTTAGCTGCTTTTAGTGGCCTGCAAACTATCGGCTCCCCGCGTTAGCGCTACCGACTACAGCTCCCATCTGCCTCTTTTCCTCCTTTTCTTCTTCTTCTTCTTCTTCTTCTCTGTTTATTCATTCTGTGTTGTAGTAACCATTAACCATCTGCTTCTCTTCTTCTCTCCTCTCTTCTCTCCTTCTCTTCTCTATCCCCTCTTCTCTCCTCTCCATTGGCATTTCTAGCACCGCCCGCTCGGCCTGCGAACACAGCGTTCTGGCTCATGGTTTCCCATACCGCCGTTTCCTTATCCAACACTCTTCACTCTTATCATACCTCCACATCACATATCCTACCTCTTGTCTCCTCGTCTTCATCCTCACTCTCATCACTAGATCTGCATCCTGCTGCAGCATCGAAATATTTAAGAATATCTACAATCATCTATCAAAAACCACAGTTTGATGTGCCTCAAAACTTTACATTTCCTCACGTGTCCTCATGCCTCACCGTTGGCTCTATCTTATCCTGATTCATATCCCCATTAAGCTTTACAACGGTCTCTACTTTTTCTCACCCTTACATTTCTAATCTTTGTATTCAGACAAATGACTGCTGCTGCTGCTGCTCAAACGGCATATTCGTCCCCAAAAAATCCATCACCAGGGTATCGAAATTCTCCCAGCTCGTCAGATCCTCAATCAACTGGCTCGGATACATCCCCATCTCGCTATCCTCCACCTTCAGCATCTCCTCATGCGACATCACCTGCGTGCTCGCACTCCCTGATACTTGTGGATTCCGCGGATTGGGCTGCAGCCCAAGTAGCTCCGTAGAATGACTCTGCACCTCCATCTGCGGCCGACCCACCCCTATACCCCCAAAGGCCTCATTTTCATTCATTCCAACCCCTCTTCCATGCTCTTGCTGCTGCTCAATAATTTCATGCTGCTGCACCGCCTGCCCTTGCTGCGACTGTATCTGCTGCTGCTGCGGCGGCGGCGGCTCAGCTCCCGCCGGTGCGCTCCCCGATGCCTCCCGTTCTCGCACTGCCTCCACCCTCAACTCCTCCAAAATAATACTATACCTCTGCGCCAGCGAGTTCTCCTTCGCCGCACTCGAGATCTGTCTCTGACACTTTTGCGCGGCCTCAAGATACTCCTGCCAACTCTCTCCTCCTTCCGCCCGGCTTCGAATCGTATACACATAAAGCACCACTACCGAACAAAACGCCACGTACTGCGTAAACCACAGCGCCGAAAACACTTCCTGACTCTCAGACAAATCATCAATAATCGCTACCGCAATCATCGCCGCTGATAAACACTCCTGGATCCCCGCCTCGTGGTCCCCATCGTCCGCCTCCCGCTCCGCATACCCATACTTCCCCGGCGTCAGCGACGCAAAACTCGTCAGCAGAAACGGCCGGTTCACCAAAATAAGCGAGTGCGCGTACGCAAGCGACAGCATCCGACTCTGCCGTTGCAGCAACGTCATCAGCAGCGATGGCTGCACCCTCTTCGGATCAAGAAACGCCGGAAGCGTCGCATACCACGCCTTCAAATCACTCGTGTACTGCTTGCACAGTCCTATCTTCCGCGCATGGCTGATCCGGTGAATACTGTAGATATCTCTCAGAATCCCCGACAGCAGCCGTACAAGCTTCGCGTGCAACACCGGCGCAAGCATTATACAATTCACCGTCCTGTAGTTCTCCAGCCGTATCTCCTTCGCACTCAGATCCGCGTCGTTCACCAGCGACGGCAACTCCTGATCAATATCATTGTCGTGAAAAATGCTCGGCCGTCCCAAAACCGCACTCAAATATTTATCCAAACTGTACGCACTCCAAAACACCCGCTTCCGACTCTCCTGCTCAATATAATCGACGTTCACCGGACTCGCCAGCTGCTTCTGCCGCCGATGCAGCCCCAGCGCTTGAATCAGATGCGCGGTCGTCCCAAACAGACTTCGGCAGTGATTGATCCGCGAGCAACTCAACAGATAAAAGCACTGACATAACCGCGCCTGCACACTGCTTAGCCGCGGTCGTCCCGTCTCCATCTTCAATTGCCTCTCGGCCGCGTGGAAGTACAGCGAGCTGTTGTCGACGTAATTGCTACTCCCACTCGAATTGTTGCGCGTCGTCGCGGACGGATACTTCCTCGCCTGTGCCATCAACATTATCACAATCGCATTCCGCTCCCGCATCCCCTCCTTCATCTCAAGACTGTCAAACGATTCGTAGAATTCCTCAAACCACTCGTTCACCGTCGGCTGATGCAAAAATCGGTACGTAGGCATCGCGTACGAAAAATAAAAATCAATCATCTTCTTTGCTTCCGTCTTTGGCGGCAGAATAAAGCACCCAGAGTTGTAGTCCGGAAGCTCGGGATCGCCAAACGTTAGAATCGACGAACTCGTGTTGGGACAGTCCATATCGTGCAGCCGTCGCTGCACGCGATTCAAAAATGCAATCCCGGATGACGAACCCACGTACTGCCCTAGCACATCAGTCTGTGGCGGCTCGGGCGAGTTGCGTGTAGATGTCAATGTCGCTGTCGTCATTTGCTCGGCCGCCTCCTCTGTCAGCTGATTTTGCAGATTGCGAACATATTCCGGATCGTCCTGGTTAGCGGCTTCGTCGGCATTGCAAATAGTGCCGATCGAGAGCAATGACCTCTTTCTCTCGTGCTGTAGTTCTTGTTGTCGTTGTTGCTGCTGTTGGTAGAGATATGCTGATGTCGCGTTATCAGGAGACAGGGAAGATATCGGACTGGGAGTGCGTGGTCGGTCAGCAGATCGAGCAGCTTTTGCAACAGCGGCGTTCTTGTATGCAGCAGCTGGAATATCCAAACCGCTGGCCTCGGGCGCAGGTGGCCGGCCGCGGTGGTACTCTGCCGTGAACTCGCATGGGATCGCGAGACCAACGCATCGAAAGCACGGCATGTTGCCACTGCAGCGTGTCTTTTTTCTGTTTTGCAAAAAATCGGTAAGCTGTGTTGTAAAGAATTTTAAATCACTTAAAAGAGAATATGTACTGTTTGCAGTTGTCGCATGCACGACTGACACGCTGTCGCTCGCTTGCCTTTCGAGACCGCTTGACACCTTTCGGCGGCGGAACAGTAGCCGGAGAATAAGAGGAAGCCACAGAAGGCGAGTCGGGCGACTGCGAGCGCTTGAATGCTGAATGTGGGGTGGCGCCTGAGCGGTAGTGTTCCTGTGGAGAGGCACTGACAGAGACAGCGGCGGAGGAGGGTGGAGCAGGAGGCGGGGGAGGGGTAGAAAGGATGGACCGCAGCGCCTGCGCTTGCGAATTCGTCGCCATGCTGTTCTGCTGCTGTTGCTCTTGTTCTAGCTGTTGCTGCTGTTGCTGCCGTTGCAGATTGACGGCGGTGAACTGCGAGAGAGCAGTAGCGGCGGCATACTGATCAGCGTCGGCCGAGGAAGGAAAGCGGTTCATTGCGGATGCGATCGTTCGGAGAGCAACGTCAACTTCACGCAGTCGACTGGAAAACGACCGCTGCGCCGGGAAACGGAAGACTCATTTGCTGTGATTGTGGTGGGGTTTGTACCAATATAGGCAGCAGGAGTGGGAGAACGAAGAGGAATAAGAGCAGAGGATGAGCAGGAACAGTCGATCTGATCACATTCGATGATGGAAGATGTCTGATAGACAAAAGAAGACGCAAAAAGAAGAGGAGAAGAGCAGAAGTAGTCTTCAAGATGACGAACAGCGGGCCGGAAAAGCAGTCGGCTGCGGAGCAGAGCACCACGTGACCATGCACGTGATCATATCGGACAAGAGAGATAAGGTTTGCAGCGAGCGAGAACCTACACGGCCTTCTGCTGCACTGACAGATGGTCGACCGTCGGTGTGTTCTATCGGGCTTGGCGGATCGTTGCTGAGACCGGTGTTCTATTTCTGAGTAATTAACTGCGCTCTTGGAATCGGTAGAAATGGAAATAGAAGGCGATAAAGGAGAGCACTGGCGAGAATATGATGCAAGCTAGGCGACTGACTCGCGGAACTGGCGGCGTACAGAGAGAAGTACGGCAGCTTAGACCGCGACGACCAGGCCGCAAATGGAGAACTAAACATCGAAAAGGAGGCACGGAAAAAAGCCGATGTGCTAATCTCAGTCTGGGATTTGATAGCCGACAGCGATGGAACTTGTTCGTAGGGCAGCCTTCCGATTGCTAGTGAGCCAGCCGCTTGGGGCCTGTTCGCTAGTCGCGTACAGTGCGAAAATTCATCAGACTACGGATAATAGACGGAACGAACCTGACAGCTCTCTAGATCACAGCGCCCTAGTGCCGACCAGCCTGAGCTGAGCTATTTACTTGCGCTTTGGACGAAGAAAGGCACGAAGAAGCTGTGATTGAAATGAGCAGCGGGACAGCTACTGGAGCTGTGCACAATAGACAAATTGCTGTCTTCTGCAGGTCTGCTGCGTCGTCCGCAGCATCCGCTGCAGGCTATTAAAGCCTCTCCAGCTCCGCAGACAACCGCCCAGCGCGAACGGCAATCAGCGAGCAGGCGCGGCTGAGCACCGATGATTGCACCAAGCGCGGCACTGTTTATTAAATATGCAGACTGGGTGCAATATGCGTATATTCCCCCAATGCGAGTGCCCCAATGCGAGTGCCGAACAGAGTTCTGTCGGGCGCCATCAAATAGAGTTTGCATGTACCTGCTACCTGTGCGAGATCGTACCTTTCTCGTGGACTCTTCCCCAAGCCTTGGTCTCCATCTCTCTCTCCCTCTACACGGTCCTGGCTCCGTCGTCGCCTTGTCCCTCTCTGAATTTCGATCTGAGGCTGGCAAATTATTCCAGTTCTGTGGTAATTTCCTTCCGTACTCTCCTTAGCTTCTTTCTTGATGAATTTTAGACTCTCGTCTCTGCTCTCCTCCACCATGATGGGCCTCACTTGTCATCTGCTCGCATTTATTTATTTATTTATATACCTCTGCCGCCCTCCATTCCCGCCGGCTCCTCTCCTCCTTCCTTCTCTGTCTCTTTCTTCTCTCTTCGCAGGATGGCGGCCATACGCGTCTTCAACATGCGCACCCGCAACATCCGTCGTACCTTCTTCGCCCTCCTCACCGCCATAATTTGCATATACAGTCTCTCCATCTTCTTCAGCCCCTCTTCCGCATACACCACCGCACAAGAAAATGTGCAGGGCTACAGCAGCCAGCTTGCCGATCTAGCTGGCACGCACGGCGAACCCCTATACGCTGCCTACAGACGTCTGTTCTCTCTCGTTGCCGATCAAGACGACGAGGAACCGGTCCCCGCCGCCCCGTCAGCCGCTACTACATCAACAGTTGTCGCAGCCCAGCCTACAGAAGAGGACCTCGAGCGAAAGGCAAAGTGGGACAACTTCGTGGGCCAGTACAAGCGCAATCGCGAGCTGCTATTCGATCCCAACCCGCTCTCCAAGCTCGCCTACTGCTCCAGTTCTACCAAAACGCCTGGTAAGAGCGGCAACTTCCTCATCAACCTCGCAAACGAAGAAGGGAACATGGCCCGCATAGTCTTTCCCTTTGACGGGCGTCCGCACCGGTACAATCCAAACCTCCTACCCTACCCGCCTGGCTCGCGTCTGCCATACTTCGCCATGGCGCGCATCAGTCCCCGTCGCACGCTGTTCCATCATGAACTTGTCTTCTGCGATCTGAAGTGGAAAAGGACGCGTACAATCGGCCGTGCGACGTTGGAATGCGACGGGAAAGCAAAGACGATCAAGCTTGAGGATGAATGGCCTTCTCCTAAAGGCGCGTGCAAGGCCCATCCGTTCCTGCAGATTCGCCAGGGCCACTCCGATCCACGCGTGTTCTTTTCCCCTATCGGTGAACCGTTGATGATTGTTGGCACAAACGGCCGCCACAACTGTCTGCATCAATACATTATCGATTTGCGAGCACTCATCCCCAATCTTGGACACAAGATGCGGATCGACCATCTGCCTGTCCGATACAAAAAGTTGACCGAACTTACGCGTCCCGGCCTGGCAGAGATCGAGAAGAACTGGTTCGCGATGTACGACGATCGGAATATAGGATACATTCAGCACGACAGTCATCGCCGAACAGTCTCACTTTTGGATGCGGCCCCTGGCGCGACTGAAGACCAATCAAAGGTTTTCAATATTGCGAATCCGGAACCAAAGATTGTTCAAACGCTGATCAAAAAATATACCAGCAAGGACGCCGCAAACGATCTCCACCAAGCGACAAACTCCCTTCGCGTCACGCTCTGCGACTTCCCTTGCATCCCCACCATCCACAACACAGTCATTGTCGAGCTCTTGCACGTCAAGTATAAAAACTTCTATGAGCTTTTCTACCGCCGGTTTGCTGTCATCATGAACGCCACCGCGCCGTTTGATGTCATCGGACGCACGGGGCCTATTCACTACGCCGGCGTCGACGAACGGACGATGATTTACACCGTCTCAATGGCTTGGGATCATCAGAATCACCGGCCCCACGAGCCTTGGAACGAGCTAAAGCACGGCGGCCAGGATGCATGGAGGATTCTTGCCGAACGTGATCGCGTGAACGACGAAAAGTGGGAGATATTAAAGCAACAGAGAGAACTAGAGAAGCAGATGCAACAAGAGCAGCAAATTCAGCAAGCACAATCCGCTCTACCACAACAAGAGCAATCCTACACACCTATCTCCCAAGACGGAAACACAGCACAACTATCCAAAAGACAAGAGCCGCCAGAGATCAAAACCAGCACAGGCAGCACTTTACTGACAGCAACAAGAGCGGCGACGACGATGACGGCCGCAACTCCTACGATCAGCGGCAGCGGAACCACTACCGAAAACGCAGGACAAAATACCGCATCTGCACCTCCTCCGCTGAAGACAAACCCGCTAGTGAGCCCCTACTACCATGGCTGGCTAGATGATGTGCTGATGATCAATTTCGGCATCGACGACAGAGATTCAGGCACGATACACGTGAGCGCTAGGGAATTGCTGGATTGCATATTGGTATCCGAGGGTTAATGTATTTTTGATGTTCATAGTAATAATGTAGATGGGAATGATTGCATACTTTTTAGCTTAGCGAGAACGCATCTTTGGTTTGGAATTGGAGGAATGTAAATAAGTTGTTCCGGATCAGGCTATGATCTGCTATACACTCCTTCCGTGCTCCTCTCACCTCAGACAGCCCTGTCAAGATCCAGTCAATCTCACAGACAGGTGGCAGAGCTTGTTTAGTAAACTGACTCACAGAAATAAGAATCCGAGAATCTCACTGTCTGGTTCCCCGTTGGCAAAGCAGGAATTTCCGATGTCGGGAGATTATCGGAAGAGGAAACAGACAGAATTAGAGTTTGAAGATTGCCGCTTTTGTGCGATGCAAAGGAAACGAACGAGAGCGTAGAGCACGGCTGGGAATATTACCTTGAGAGAACAATAAATATGACAAATGTCAGAGGAAATGATGAAATATATCAGAAGATGTCTGGACCGTTACGATAGCGCGACGTGCCACTGGAACAGGCTGACTCCATGACAGGCGGTGGAGCTGCTGCCAGAGTGGTGAAGCGAATGGATTGAGCACGCGGGTATGGATAGCGAGCAAAGCAGACAGGTTGTATTAATCCTTATCCTATTTTGTCTCTTTTTGTCTTCTCTAATGTCTTCTTCCTTGCACTTCGTTCTCTTTCGTCGGTCGGTTCTGCACGATCTATGCGCGATATACCTGGCACGGAAAAGACGCAGAAAGCAGAGGATGCGAGGTGCTGCAGCATCGTGCATTACTCCCGGATGACCAAATATTTCGTAAAAAACTGAGCTCAGCTTGCGGCGTTTTGCTCCCTTTTCTCATCTCTATGTGCTCTGCATGATTTATTATACTTGCTGTGCTGTGCGGTACAAAATTATCAGACAGCATTTTACAGCATTCATGTTGGCGGAGTTTAAAAAGACAGCGAGAAGAAACTGAAGCTAACGGCTCGCGCGGTCATCTGCGTGCAGCTTTGCCTGTGTCTTGTTGTGACCCACTTGGTTTATGATCTGAAAGTGGATAACTTAATGGTGGTTTGAATGTCCGACGTTCAACACTGCATATGCTAATCACCAGACTGACTCTCGCTATTGCCATCTATTGGTTTCTTGTCTGGTTCTGTTGTGTGTTTTCTGTTCACAAAGAGTCGCAATAGTCTTCAGGTCTCTTTTGAGGATGAAAACCCCATCTTTGGTGGCTGCCTGGTCTGAGCTGAGCACCGGCGCAGCAGAACTCTAATTTCTTGCTTATTTCTCGTTTTTGATCTCTTTCGTATCGCCCACCTTGCGTTTCAGGCCTGGATCCTGCTCTTACCCAACTTCGCAGCTTCCTAGCACAGCGCGGAAAGAAGACCTTAAGAATACAATCCAGTGACTCGAGACCAGAGAGCGATATGCAAGGCAGTACTAGCTAGTTCAAAGCAGATGGTGAAATAGGAACCAAACTGAACGTCAATTAGGCACTACGGAGAAGGTTTGAGGAGCGACAGAGTAGCGCACGGCTTTGACGTATAACGTCAGAAAAGCCCGCAGCATCGTACGATTCTCGGCCGATGAAGAGAAGAAGAAGATAATTCAACGCAGTGTGGAAAAAAGCTGTCGGGGTTTCAATGCCTGCCTGCGCGCTCTGATCATGATCGTCGTCGGGGTCGTCCAGACCCTGTTACTCCTCCGATTCAGGGAGACTTTGCACAATCTAGACTGCCTCCTTTGTTAATGTTTACGTTTTTTGAAAATGCCGCGTGGTTCCGTGGCCTGGCTGAAAGGTCCAACTGGTGTCAAAATTCTCAGTCCTGACCAAGTCATGCTGCTGCTACAACATCAGCAGAAGCAAAGAGTCAGTGAGCAACCGTTGAGCTTGACCTCAGAGTGCCCACCCTCATCTTCCAGCCCGCACTGTCTCTTCGATTGCAGTCAACTAACCCACCCGTTTTCCGTTTCTGTCTTTTAATTGGATTCTCGAAACAAAGCGGCGATCTTCCAAACTGTGAAGTGCACTGTTTTGCCACTATGACTCCTGGCATCGGTGCAGCACCAGTCAGTCCCGCACGAGCCGTTGAGCGCGCAGCGGGCAGTGCGGAAGCTCAAATTCGTACGCGTTCTTCCCTATTCCCCCTCTCAGAGTATCCTTGGGATCCTTATGCGCTGTAAGTAATTATCTAGTGGTCTGCCTGCATCTTGCATATATGACATTAGACAGAGAAAAAAACATATAAGAAAAGTGTGGAACACTAGCCTCAGCCTTTGTGACCCAGTCCTGCAAGCCAGCCACTCCGCCCAGCCAAATTTCAACAATTGCGTTTTGCTATCATTCGCCACGGTTGACTGACTTTGATCTCAAATCAGCCGTGATCGCCTTTGATGAGATAGATCTGCTGGTCTTTTCATCCCTCTTCAACGGTCGGGCCGGGAACGGCATCGACCAGATAGGAGAAGTAATTGATAATTTACTGAGATTACCGGCTTTGACCGCTTCCGGGGCAAAAGGCAATGGGCAAAACGTTTCAGAACGGTGTAAACGAATGAGTGACTAATAAGACAAGGAAGCAAACTCGAAGCGCCGGTCCTCGCGCATGTTCCTATGACGCGGTCCCTCCAAAGCCTGCCACCCTTCTCGCCTCTCGCCATCTCGAAATAGATGAGAGGGTTCTGCAAACTCGATACAGCTGTTTTGCCCTGATTGTTATTAGCCAGGAGCCAGGTTCTGGATGGTGAAAAGTGAGAAGTGATAGCCGAACTCTGAGAGATGACAGGCCGCTTGTTCGAATTAGCCGAACTTTGATCCTCCCTTGTTCAGGGTATGGTAGCGCCCAATCAATATGCTGATTCTACTTGGCTGATCATCCCCATAACAAACGTATAATCCCCATAAACGTACTACCCCCCACTACCAGAGTCTCCGTTGGCAGGGAATCGTTATCTATCATCGAGGCCGAAACCTAAGCTCAAGCAGAGCAAAATACACAAAAAAAGCCCAACCGGAGTCTTCCTGCAGCATACGCCAATGTACACAATGTACAGCATAACTCCAGATTCGGCTATCTTCCGCAATGATTCTTTCTGACCGCTATCTTTCGAGTCCCCTCTAATCAAAGGGTGCAATTTTGAAATGGCTCGGACTTTTCTCTCCGAGATTAAACCTGTCCTGTGTTTCGGTCGTGCTTGCGTTTTTTCACCTCTCACCTGTCAAGGTTTCCGGTCTCCGTACACGAGCGTCTGAGCAGCGGACGAAGAGCAACGCCCAAAATCTTACATTAAACTTGGTGGTCGTTGAGGATTCACTAGCGTCGTTACTTGAAACCATGTTTTGACTTCCTGCCCGCCTGGCAGTCTTCAAGTCTTGCATGTTTCTATCCTCATCTTGCCCAAGGCGAGTATATATATAGTTGGCCCGTACTTCCGGGCTCTTGACGCTCCTTTCTGCTCGATTTGAACATCTACACATCTATGATGACGGCCATGTTTAGGAGACATCGCTTCAGTGTCGTAAGGACGTTTGTCTTCATAGTCTGCATCGTCTTCATTGTGTCCTCCCTCCTGCAGTCCACCGGTCCCGATGGAATCATCCGGCAGACTTCCCTCACTGGCCGGTTCTATCCGTCAGCGGTGAACTTTCCTGCCTTGCGATCGAAGGCGTTCTTACTGCAAGAGCAATCGAGCGAGCAGGGTCAGCAGCAGACTCTATCATCGGCCGAGTACGACCACAAACAGTTCCTTCGTGCCCTTCTCGCTACCTGCACCAACACCCACCGCTCTCCAGCGGCTGCCAAAGTCCTCGCGAACGTCGCAGGCCTCAACGGCGTCGCATCGCGAGCGATCTTCCGCACCACGCACAACAATGCGCTTGATCATCAGACTCCTCCGCGATTCAACCCCAACATCCTACCATATCCGCGAGGAGCCGTCCATCCTTATCTGGGTTTCGCTCAGCAAGCTCCCACGTCAATCGGGCAGAACGAGCTGCCAATGGGCCGGCACTCCATCTTTTACTGCGATATGGACTGGGTTATGTCGGATCTCGCGGACCACAGACGCGAGCTTGTGTGTCAAGATGCCGCCATGAAACTTGACATCCCGCCACCTGTTGCCACGACTGCCGGCGCATGCACACAAAGGCCCGAGCTGGAAAACACCCGAGGCTTTGTTGAGCCCCGAGTGATCCGTTCCCCTTCGGGCGAGCCTCTCTTGATCGTGGGATCAAGTTCT
Organism: Myxozyma melibiosi; assembly: GCF_037950935.1. Lineage (NCBI taxonomy): Eukaryota > Fungi > Ascomycota > Lipomycetes > Lipomycetales > Lipomycetaceae > Myxozyma > Myxozyma melibiosi. The sequence continues at coordinate 753,363 of NW_027042921.1, forward strand.
GTCGACAACTGTATCTCTCAGTATATTGTCGATCTGCGGACACTGATCCCGGATCTTGCCTCCAAGATGAAAATCAACGAGCTTTCCACTCCGATCCGGTTCCGTGCGCTGACGATGCTTCCCCGACCTACCAACTTCAGCGAGTCTGAGCACGACTACACGCTCTTGTTTGACTCTGTCAATCATATCTTTGTCGAACAGAGTCTTGAGCCCCGATCCATCACCGCGCTCAGCACGCTTGACACCGATGCTGACCAGGAGAAGGTCTTTGCGATTGACAATCCTGAGTCTTCTTTCAAATGCTTTGCTTCCCTCCTCAAAAGATCGTCTGATCCGGCAAACCGTCGCACGTTCGTTCAGCAGGCGACCAACACCCTTCGCGTCACGCTTTGCGAGTGGCCTTGCGAGCCCACTATCGAAAACACAGTTCTGATTTCTATCATGCACGTCAAGTACCAGAACTTCGACAGCGTTCACTACCAGCGCCATCTTGTCGCGATGTCGCCCACCGCACCTTTCGAGATTCTTGCACGGAGCTCGCCTTTGCACTACGCCGGCATTGACGAGCGGGACATGGTCTACACCTCTCAAATTGCCTGGGACCATATGCATTTCAGAAGTCACTCTACGGCGTCGACCGTGGTTGCCCCGTCTCGCGGCGATTATGCGACTGCAAAGAGAAGTGTTCAGCAAACGAACAGTCTTGTCAGTGACCACCATCATGGCTGGCTGGATGATACAATCATGATCTCCATCTCAATCAACAACCAAGAGACCGCAGTGTTGCACAGCAGTATCGCTGATCTTCTTGGATGTCTACAGCTGTGCTAGACTCTATTCTTCTCCTCTTATCATCGCTGGCTCGCGTGACATTTTGTATCATAAGCTACTACGGTACATATTACTTTCTACTGAGCAAGTCATCTTCTCATTTATTTTTCCGCCTGACGATCCAACGATGTACCTTCTCATAACGTCTATTCCATTGCATGACCAGGCCGAGCATTATTATATATGCCTTGTTTTGTCTCTACTAATTATATTTGGTGCTATTCCAGGCGTTTGTTTGTTTTTCTGGCACTTTTTTCTCCTTTTCGTCTAATATTATTTTTTTGTTTGGAAGGGTTCAGGAATGGTTTACTTTGTATAACGACATGAACGTGAACTAAATTATCCCTAGAGTAATACATAAAAAGAAATATCATTATTAAGCGCATTATCGTACAAATCCGGACAAAAAAACAGGTGGTGATAGCGAACGTTGTTCACTTCATCGTTCCACAAGACTGTTGATTTCGTCAATGCTATTAAACAGCTCGGCCTGATCAGGCAATCCGTCTGTCTCGCTAGCGGCCTATACAAAAAGATTGAACAAAGTTCGTTAACGGTGGACGGAAAAGGATCGTAACGGTCAGCGACTGCTATTGCTGTTGCTGTTGCTAGCGTTGATGCTGGGGAGATGTAACATACCTTCTGTAAGTCATCGAGTGACTTTGTAATTCGGCCAAACAAATCATCAATCTCCTTTTCTTGGCTCTCAATCTTTTGTAAAATCTTTCTGTTTGCAGACTGGACCTATAACACAGTATAGACCGTTAGAGAACTTTTCGACAATAAAGAAGTTAGGATAAGATCATTGTCGTGATACCTCTTGTATACGTCCTTCTAAAGCCTCTGCTTCCTTCAGATTAACAGGAATCAAATGAGACTTCACAATGTCTTCTGGTGTTAAACTCTCAATATAAACCTGTTTCTCACAGCCGGCCATTTCAACATCTTCGCTGACCCCGTTGGCGGCAGCAGCATCGTCTTGAGCAGACGAAGCCTGCTCTGCTCGCTGTTTGCGATCCCGCGCTTCTGTTATTAACTGTTCCAACTCGGCCAGTTTGGTGGCAACATCTCGCTCTTCTAAAATCGCGTAAAACTCCCGCTAGATGTGTGTACATATCACGTTAGCAGACTTTCACATTTGAGAAGAGAGGAAAGAGCCTTGCGTACCGTCGAGCTCGAATCCCAAAATTTCATGGCTTGGTTTAGCGCTTCCCGTAAACCAGCTTGACCGTGTTCAGCAACATAAGGATAACACTGTGCGAGCTTCTCAAACGTAAGAGCTTTCGTGCTAGCTTGCAGTGATCTCTGGAAAATCTCAATCAACCGCTGGTGTCTCAGCGACGAAGGAGTGCTATTCTCGTCTGCACGATCCGCTACAGCACCTGTACCGGCTGCGTTCGAAGCTCCTAATGATAAGCTATTCGTAGCTGGTTCTCGAGCTTCTGGACCTTTCGACATTGTAGTGCTCGGTCTAAGGCATAATCCGAAGGATGTATTGTTTACATCCGTAGCATTTGGGAGCTGTTTGTTGTGCGGCGGGAAAGACGCGTAGGATTCAAACTCTATTTTTGTCCTTAGTTACTAATATTTAGTGTACGCTTATATAATATATATATGTAGTCTATTCAGTGATGCTCTCAATAATTGATCTTTGCGGATCCAATCGCCGTAAACACAAGTCGAGAGTCTCTACTAGACCTGGCCAATTAGCTAGAAACAAGCTTCCGCTTGACGATGCCTAGAGGAACATCCTCGCTATCGAATGTATTCCCCTGTGGCTCATTGTCGTCTGTGGCTTCTTCCATTGAATACACCTCGGCTTCAGCATCCACACCAAAGTCCTCAAGCCGATCGCCATCCCATGACTGCCACTTGTCTTTTCTCCAATACTCTTCAGCAGATGCACCCTCATCTGGCTCAGAGTCTGAACCACCATCGTACCCATCCGACCGTCGAATACGATCTCCATACGTCTGCTCATCCTGTACACGCTCGTTGAAAAATGGTTGGCCAGCAGCCTGACCACTGTGTGTTTGCCGTCTCCTTTGTTCTGTAAAGCTTGGAGGTAGCGGTCGCTCGTTATGTCGATAAATAGGAGTCTCATCGGGATCTGCTGGTGGCCAGGGTTTGTCCAGATCAGCTTCTTCAATCATCTCAAAGTGCATTCCATCTCCGTCCGGCTCCGAGAAAGGATTAAACCAGCTCAGAAATGGTCCCAATCCTGCGCGCAAATTGTCAATCGGACTTCCGAGATCGTATGGGAAGTCACCTGTATTCTGTGGTAACCTTCCGCGGCGGATCTGGCCCTCAACGCGTTCCTTCTCCCAGGATTCTATCAGGGTTGTATTTAAGCACAAATTCCAGAGTGTCCGGATGAGCAAGATTGCAAGACTGAACCATACAAGTAGTGTAACTGGAGTCATAATCAATGTCGCTGTAAGCTCGGTCTTTGTGATCATCGAGTCCAGCATTGGCCGGTGCCTTGACTCCCACAGATCCATGATCCGTCCACATAGCGTGAAGAAGAACGTCGTCAATCCCCAAACTGCACTCGTCAAAAACCGAACAAAGTAGAGAAGATTTCGGTGCCCAACGCAGTTGTTCGTCCAGGGGCAGTGATGATCCATTTTCAGCACGCAAGTTTTGCAAATCTTGCAATGATGTGTACGCGGTGGTTTGATCGCATTGCACTTTTTGCAAAATGTGCACAGTTTCGCAAGCGCTTCATCTGGGCGGAAATCTGGTCGTGGAGGTGATCCTGCAGGACGGAGAACTGCAAGCGCGTATGTGAACCAGATCAGAAATATGCGGATTCGATGCCATCGCAGCTCTGATTCACTAAGGCGATGCCGAAGAATAAGCCAATCTCCGCCATGTCCCAGGCCTGCGATTAGCAGTGATGGCACCAGGATTCCCAAAAACCGCCATTTCAGTTGCTTGACCATATTTTTCCTGCTTTTCCTTTCTAGTGACGATCTCTTCCGATGATTAGGCCGATCGCATAACGAAGAAGAGGCTCCCGACGACGAATACTGATGGGCTGTCAGGTGTGCTCGAGAGCTTTTCCTGGATGTTCAAGATTTGAGCCGCGCCACAAATTGACTTTCCAATTTTTACAATTTTCGACTATTTTTTATATTTCTCCCAGCTCCATCCCCATCCGCTATTTCTTATATGATCTCCTGGTTCTGCTGACGACAGACGTCTGCTGATCTTCAAATATCATGCAGTTGCTCTTTCGGAGCGCTTTTTGTCTATCGCGTCGTCTCTGCCTAGAGCGGAGTACTCGCGCGTTCGCCACTTCATCGTCTCTGTTCAACAGCAGCGACAACAGCAGCGACAGCAACAGCAATGGCAACAGTTCAGACGATAACCCGACACACTCAGAGGAAGACCGCAGCAGTTTGCCTAACGATGCCCCCCGTCTTCCGTCGTTCTCTCATCTGATCGGCGACAATGATATCGATTTTACGTCTTACCCGTACGAACACACTTCAAACCAATCTACGGACGTGCCGGCTAAACTCTCAGACGTTATACAAGAATTACCAGACAATGAGCTCTTCAGTCATACTCTTCATCTCACCCATCTACCCACCTCAACAGCTGTAGCTGCCGCATCTCAATCTAAAGTGCCTGCTATTCGAAGCCGTGTCAAACGGAGGCCAATTCGACGCAGTGTGTCTCAATTTACAGACGTCATGGTTATCAAGCTGGCCTCCGGGGCAGGAGGTAATGGAAATGTGACTTTTTTTCGAGATGCTGGTCACGCTAAAGGACCGCCTGATGGAGGGGACGGTGGAGATGGAGGTAGCATCTATGTCCAGGCTGTTGAAGGCGACAGTTCGCTGCACAAGTTGCAGAAACGTATCATCGCCGAAAATGGCGAGTCAGGACGTCCGTCGCAGATGGACGGCCGAAACGGAAAAGATATCATTATTCGAGTCCCCGTGGGAACCTACATCACACTGGTTCCTGGAACTCAACTGACACGAGAAAATCCACCTCCAGGCCAAGGATGGATTCATTCGACTGGGTTTAAGGAATTCAACGAAGAACGAGATTTCTTCAAAGCCTTGAGGAAAAGAAAAGTTCTCGACGACAAAATACAGACAAGAAAAGAAGAAATCCAGGACGCTTTCCCGAATGCGGGAATAGATCTCACCAAACCGGGGCATCCTGTATTGCTACTAAAGGGAGGTCGCGGCGGATTGGGGAATCGTCATTTTCACACCGCCGATATTCGAAATCCGCGGTTTGCAACCCAAGGTCGAGCTGGACTCAAGGGGATATTCAGATTTGAGCTTAAGCTGCTTGCCGACCTTGGTCTCGTTGGTCTACCGAACGCAGGAAAGAGTACACTTTTGCGGGCGATATCAAGAGCGAGACCAAGAATTGGTCACTGGGAGTTTACGACGCTGTCGCCATCCGTTGGAACTATCTCGCTCGATATAGCAACAGCGGATGATTCGTTTTCAGTGGCCGATATTCCGGGAATTATCGCGGGTGCAAATTTAAACCGCGGTATGGGGGTCGATTTCTTACGACACATCGAGAGAACAAAGGGATTGGTCTTTGTTGTTGGCTTGGATGGCGAAAATCCTGCCGATGACCTACGAGTCCTGATTAATGAACTGGGCCCAGAAAGGTTGAACGGCAAGAAAAAACTGGTTGTGGCCACCAAAGCAGATCTGCCGCGGACTCAGCAAAAATACATACAGCTTGTGAAGTACGCGGAAAGCCTGGGTTGGAAGGCTTTGCCGGTATCTGCTATCAGGAAGGCCGCAGATATAGAAATCATGATCAGACAGATGGCTGCTCTTGCTGGCGTACTCAATCAATGATGAATCACAGTCAAAAGAAGTAGGTATGTATTCCTACTTCAAAGGTGTAAATAGCAATAGAATGTTCATGTAAATACTACAGCTTTGAGACGTTGTTCAACTCTTTGTGCATTTTAAACCTGATTAACGAAACCCTTCGTACTAATTTTACAAACATATCCTATAACTCGCATAACGTCCACTAGTCTCACTGCGCCGAATAATCTTAACAACCATTCCTCTTTTAAGACCCAAATAGCGAGCCACGGGATCTTCTCTCTGGATTCTTGGAAGTTGACTCTCCTTCAATCTATACTTCTCTAGCAATAACTTCTTTTCCTCAGTCGACATACGGATGTGCTTTGGTACCAGTTCGTGGTGTGTGATGTTGACAAGTAGATCGCACTCCTGGAAGGTTTCGATAGTTGCGGGAGCCACTGTTGGCAGCAGCTTGTTCGCTGAAGGGGTGATCGAAGTTTGATAGATGAAGATGCCGCTGGAGAAAGATTTGTCCATGATGTGAAGGCAGAACGTTCGCATGGTTTTGATACCGACGGCAGCTTCGTCGCAGAACTCGACCCACAAACTTCCAAGATCGGGAAATTTTGCCTGCGCTTCGGCGGTCGGGGTCGCCTGGAAGCCCATTAAAGGACGTCTGGAGAGAGTGTGAATACGTCGGCGTTCGATCTAAGATGCAATAGAGACTTGATAACTTACTGCGGCACACCCATGGAATCGCACATTCTCGAACGGAACTCGTCCAGCGTCATGTTGATATCCTCATCACTAATGTCATAGCCCTGTCACATAGTCAAAAAGATAGGTTAGTAGCCAGATCTAGACAAAGAAGCGCCATAACAAACGGAATAGAAAAAGAAATTGCATTCATACCCGATCTCTGACCATTTCCTTGACTGTGCGAAAAGTCCGCCACAGTCTTGAAGCCTGTCTCTCAGACTCATCCATGATTGCAGCACAGGTCGAGTTCCGAGAAGAGACGTGAGAAAGGACGACGAAGGAAAGCAGAGAAAAAAAAAGCGAAATAAAAGATTATTGCTCGAGAGAGCAAACAGTTTGGGAGTAAGCCGTGAAACCTTAACTGGGCGGCGGTTCGGTGCTCAGATGTACGCTGACGCCGCGACTGAGAAATACGCAGGCACCGCGGCCCCGAGGCGCCGCTTCAGCGAACAAGAAAAATCTCAAGTGCGCTCGTTGTGTAAACGTTCCACTCTCTTCCCACCCATCAAAAAGTCATCGCGTATCCCCCCTACCACCCTCGCCACTACCTACCCGCCATTACCATTCAGATCAATGGCCGCTGTTGAGGATCCCAAGAAGACCGACTCCAGAGTGAGGCCCACGAAGCCTGACCAGACCGCGTTCGAGTCTGGATTGGACGCTCTCGAGAAGGAGCTCAAGGCCAAGAACGAGAAGCAGGTCAGTTCCTCGCCTTCCAACTACATTCATTGCCTTTTGTTTATGCAGTTGCGTGCTGTCCGTTTGCCATTGAGCTGTATTTTGCTACGATAGGTTGATTTGCTGTCATCTACTATCGACCCGGTCTAACTTCCGCGGGCACGGCATCTTCCTGAACAAAGCGCACACGACCTTCTATCTCGCAGCACTAATCTGATTACTATTCTTGCAGGAGTACTACCAACACCAGCTGAAGGCCTTGTCAACTGACTCTCCTCAGAACGAGAAGCAGCAGGAGCTCCGCGCATCCCTCAATGCGATCAAGCAGCGTCAGGCTGAGATCCGCGCCGCCAACGGAAAGGTCTTTGACGAAATCAAGGCTCTTGACGAAGACATCAGACGGAAGGTATCAATTAATGAACGTTTATACTATTGAACCATTACCAATGTTACTAACTTCGACTCAAAGATCAAAGATGTCCAGGCTGCCAAGTCAAAGCTTAACTTCAAGTCTGCTGATGACCTCGATGCTTACATCAAGTAAGCGGCCCCATTTTCAGTTAAGACTATTTGGATACCAATTCTAATACTTTATATCAGGAAACTTGAGAGCCAGGTTGACTCCGGAACCCTGAAGCTTGTCGAAGAAAAGCGTCTGCTCAGCGACATTACATCTTTGAAGAAGGCCCGCAAAACCTTCTCTAGCATTCGTGAGATCGAGCAGTCGATCGCCGAGAGCAAGGAAAAGGTCGCCGCTCTTCGCTCATCGATCGAGGACACCGAGTCCAAGGAACTTTCTGCCAAGCACTCCGCCATCACCACCGAGCTCAACGCTATCCGCGCAGAGACCGACAAGGTTTACAAGAACCGCTCCAGCTTGGTCGAGAAGCTCAACGAAGCCCGCAAGGCCAGAGAAGAGGCTTACAACAACTTGAGAAAGTTCAAGAACGAGTTCTACCAGCAGAAGAGGGAGTTCGGTAAGTACGAGCAGGAGGAGAGACAGCGTCGTTGGGAGCGCCAGAAGGCTGAGCGTGAGGCTGTCGAGCGTGAGCGTCGGAAGAAGCGCGCTGCTCAGAAGCTCGAGTCCGCCAGCGAGCCCGCCTTCGAGAACGACATCAAGCAGGCCGAGTCTTTGCTCCAGTACTTTGATCCTACTTTCAAGCCTTCTTCGGGCGATCTGACCGGCGCCGGTGCTGCTGATCTTGCTGCACAGGCCAAGCGCTCTGTTGAGGCCGCCCCTCCTCCCGGAACTCAAGTTCTGTCTCGCAAGCCTGTCGAGGAAGAGGTCTACTTTGTTGCCAAGAAGGGCAAGAAGAAATCTGGCAACGCTGCTCAGGCTGACAAGGAGAAGTTCACTCTTAACCTCGAGATTGTCAGCTCGCTGAGCAAGCTTTCCATCGGCGTGCCCATGAACAAGGAGGAAGTTCCCGCGACTGTTGAGAGCTTGAGAGAGAAGATCACGTGGTTCTACGACAACCAGGAGAGAGTCACTGCTGAGAACATCAAGAAGGCTGAGGCCGAAATCGAGCGCCTGGAGAAGGAGGCTGAGTCCGAAGGTGCTAAGAAGTCCGAGAAGCGATCCAACAAGCAGAACGGAAAGGCCGAGAACGGAGAGGCCGAAGCCTCTCCCGAGGTCACTGAGACTGCTGCTGCTGCTGAGGAGAGCACTCCTGCTGCGGAGTAAAAAAGCAGGAAATCTGAGAGTTTCTTATGACGATGCCGTCTGAAGTTATCAGATGGGTGTATCTTTGAAGCTTGGATATGTATAAAAAAGAAATCTCGCCTTCTAGTTATTTTGTTTTGGTATATTGTTCTCAATCTTTGTTTTTTCCAAAAATGTTATAGATGTTTCATCCGACATACACAAAAGTGGAGAATGTTATTGATGCAGGCCGATGAGTTATGGTGGTATGCTTTGCTCGGCAAGCACCTTTATGTATTACTGCTGTGAAATTATTTAGTCATTTTGAGATGCCCTCTTTTCTTTGTAATTATGTTCTTTGGCATATACCGTGATTTAGTTCTTTACTCTTCATGAAGACAATGCTTCAAAGGCTATCGCCCTTTGCTTATAATTAGTGAACCACAATTGAAAAAACAGAAGTGAACGTTTCATAAGTGCTTAGTAATATGTGCGGCTTAACATTGCTGAAGAACGTGAGCGTGTCGCGCACGCGTCCAAGATTCTTCCACTTTGGATTTTCGACCACAGCCCAACCTCACGCAAAACAACACTCAGGACGCCTGAAGATCCCCGCCACCGTGCGGTTCCACGATGTATGTCTCGCCAGCCTCGTATGCTGAAGCCTTTGAGGCTCTCAGAGCTGCAGCACTCTCACACACCTCCTGTCGCGTTGTGCTCTTCGTTGCCTGTCTCGACGTCGACGCGCTCTGCGGTGCTCGAATTCTCTCCGGAATCTTCAAGCGCGACCTCATCCCACACCGCACCTGTCCCGTCGCCGGCTACTCTGAACTGAAGAAGAGGTACGCGGAACTCGAAGATAGCGTTACCTCAGTCATCCTTATTGGTTGTGGCGCTCTCGTCGATCTGAACGACTACCTCCTTGATGCAGATTTGGAAGCTGCCGGTGACGACGATGACGCGGCAGAGATCTCTAATCGGCGGATACGGCGCAAGCTTTACATCTTTGATAGCCATCGACCATGGAATTTGCAAAACATGTTTGGCTCCGAGGAGGTCGTATGCTTCGACGACGGTGACGTGGACGATGGCTTGTTGAACAAAGAACGCGACGCCTTTGAAGCTCTGCTGCGAATCGAAGACGACGACGAGGCGGATGAAGCGGATGAGGACAAAGAAGAGGATGATAGTGATGGTGAAGATGATCCAAATGACGAGCAACACGACGATAGTGACGAAGAAGAGAATGATAGCGACCTCGAAAGCAATGCAGACTCTCTACCCAGCAAAATTCACAACGTGGACCTCGATGTACGGCACAAGAGGAAGATCTTCAGCAAATCGGAAAGTGATGACGACGGCGATGACTCTGCCAGCGAAGACAGAGATTCAGGAGTAGACCGAGAATATATCTCGTCATCGAACGACCTCTCCGATTCTCCTGTTTCTCACCGAACAACCCCTAGCAAACGAAAATCCCCCTCGTCTAGGTCACCGTCACCAGCTCCACAGCGCCAGAAGTCATTCTCGGAAGCTCGCAGGACATACGAAGAAGTCATAGGAGATTATTATGGTCGCGGAACCTCGAACTCGACCCCTGTTGCTTCGCAAATATACACGCTACTTTCGTTTCTTGGTCTGGCATCGAATCCTGATCTATGGCTATCCGTCGTCGGGACCACAGCTGTCGAATACGCGTCACCACAGCTTTACAGGCGATTTTTCCCATTACTACGCGACGAAGTGCTACGTTTGAATTCTCAAGTCAATATATCCAGGCTTTCAGCTGACGATTCAGCACTTGTTGTCCAGCCAGATTATAGACTTTTCCTACTCAGGCATTGGTCTCTATACGAATCTGTCGTTCATTCTCCTTACGTCGCTTCACGCCTTCATCTATGGAATGATGCAGGCCGCAAGAAACTTCATAAGATGCTGGCGAAAATGGGCATATCTCTTCAAGTGGCAAAGGAGAAGTGGACACACACCGACGTGGCACTGAAGCGAGCACTAAAGGATAAGCTCTCTTCCGTGGCTGATGTAAACGGTATCGGTAACGTTGTTCGGACGGGAGTGGTACGAAAGTTCGGCTTCAGAGGGATGGTAAGCGCTGGTGATGCTGTCGAAGGAGTCGCTGCCCTGATGGAATGCGGCAAAGGCGCTACCATCAACGACAAAGAGAGCGTTTACCAAAGCTCATCAGCGGAAGAAAACATTGAGGAGGTAGATGGTGAGTTCAAAGAGGTCTGGATCGGTAACTTCTGGACAGCCTGGGACGCGTTGGACAAGTGAGTAGTCCCTGTCGAATCCGATGATTGTCTTTAGCTCGGGGATTAACATTATTTAGCATCGAACTACTCCTTCACGGACTGCAAAGAGCACAAATATTGCAACAGGCAGTGGTTAGAACAGCTACAGCTCTTTTAGAGAAAGACCAAGTCCACGATCTTCGATCATTCCGCTTAATTATTCTCAAAGACGGCCCTGATCTCGAGCTTTTCAACAACCCACTTACACTGGTCCGGTTGGCGTATTGGGTGAACGAATGCAAGTCAGAGCAAACCGACCGACATAGTCCAATGGTGATGGCGGTTCTTGATCAGAAGCGTGATACGTACACTGTTGTTGGTCTGCCTGCGAGGGTAGCCGAGAAGACCAACAACGAAGATGAAGGAGATTTACCGGAAGAGGAGGCAGCATCTTCCAACTCGTTTGGTATCGCGTTCCAAGAGATGGCAAACCTTACTCATGCCAGAGTGAAGATTGATAGTTTCGAAAGCTCAGTCGTGGAAGTTCGCAAGGACGATCTCACGGGTTTTTTGGAGGGTATGTCGTCTGTCGGGATCAAGTAGAAGCCGAGCATCCGACTGTCTATGTGTTTTAAATCCTTTGAGGGAGAAAGGGGATGATTTCTAATCATCATGCATATTTGTAAAGTAGATTGGGAGGTAGTCGGAAAGGTTGTGCTATTTTTCAGCGGAGTTGTTTATCGAACATCCTACGAAGACGTGCTGGCTCGTTGATGTATTTGCATGTTCCGTGTAGAGTTATGAACAAAGCGCGGTCGAGTCAATAATTGTATTTGTATTTTAGGTATTAATGGATCATTTTATGCTGTAAAAGACGCCATTTGCATTTCCGTATAATTGCAGAGGAGGAGAACTAAATATTTGCGCGCTCAGGCTGCTGAACTTCTATGACGACTTTCCCTATCCGGTCCGACGAGAGAAAAGCTTTGAATGCAGTCTCAGCATTTTCCAGTCCACGAACAGTCTTTGCAACCACGGGAACTATATGACGGTCGCCCACAAGACTAATCATGTCGTCAAATTCTCGCATCGATCCCATAGTAGAACCAGCAACCTGCAATTTCATGTTAACGATTAGCGAACAGAGTCCATAATCGAGCTAAGATTTTATCTAGACTCACCACAATGTGCTTGAGCACAGCAGCCATTCCCATTTCGAGACGCGGTTCAGTCGTCATTCCATAGCTGACAAACCTACAGCCAGCTTTCATCGCGCTCATCAATTGAACCATAGATTTTCCACCCGAACCGTCAATTACAGCGTCGACACCTGCAACACCATTACTCTGGAGCTGTGAGAAGAGCTGCTTACCCCAATCCTTGGCAGTGTACAGAACTCCGCCATCAGCTTTTAAGTGGTTGATAGCATAATCCAGTTTTTCTTGGTTCCCGGTCGTTACATATACCCTCGCACCGATTGCTTTAGCGAATTGAATAGCATAAAGAGCAACACCTCCACCAGCGCCGGTAACCACCACTGTAGATTCAGAGGTAACTTGTCCTTGTGTGAAAAGCGCGCGGTAAGCCGTAAGCCCAGCGAGAGGAAGTGCAGCCGCCTGTGGATCGGTCAAATGAGGAGGACAGTCATGTACTAAGCTGGGAGATTCCAGCAATATATAATCCGCAAACGTCCCAGTTGGATAAGACTTTGTTCCACCGAGAATGGCAAACGAAGCAGGATCCTCCGGTGCTGTGATATTCGATATCCACCCTATTGCGGGGTAGACCAGCACGCGCCGCCCGATCAGTGACTTGACCGGCACATCAGGTCCAATAGAGATAACTTGACCCACACAGTCTGATCCTAGGGTGACACCGAAAGCTACTCCTGGGTAGAGATGTTGCCGTATGAAATGGTCGCGATGGTTCAGCTATAAGTCAAGGAAAAGTCAGTCGTCAAAGCGCTTGCAAGGTATAACGCGATTCGTCCCGACACTTAAACGTACAGCTGCGGCCGCGATCTTCACCAAAACCTGGCTTCTAGTCGGCTGCGGGAAGTTGGGAGTTACATCTAACGAAAGATCATAATAAACGCTTCCAGGTTTTCCGTCTGCGCGCACAATTGTCAGAGATCTCATTGCTGCAAGAATACCAGGCGCGAAAGGCTGAAGTCGCGTTGTGGATCTTTATTGGGACTCGTGGGGCTAAATCAGAGCCGTAGTCGTACCTCGGCTATTAGCCATTGATTCTCATGCCATAACCGATGATGAGAACAGGCCGAACTCAGATCAATTGAATTTACAAGAACAGGATCATAGTTTTTATTCAAAAACTTTGCATTTAAATTGTATTGCAGTATCAAATCTTGAAAACTGGATTGATTGTTATTCTAAAGTCTTACGTGACAAATGAGAATTTCATGACATCAGTTTGAGCATTTAAGGGTTCTCCTTGACGAAGGTGATGCCCTTGGCAATGTTCTTCTTCAAGTCGACCTTGCAGGCCTCGACAAGCTTCTCCTCGTAAGGGCTGATGGATCCAAGATCATGGATAGTCTCAGCACCGCTGGGGCCGAGAGTAACCTTGGAAGCAAAGAACTCAATTCCCTCGCTCTTGAAGAGAGGAGAGTCAACGAAGGTAGGCTCAGTGACGGGGGTGCCAGAGAGCGAAGAAAGCAGCGAGTTGGTGAAACGGGCGGCAGCCTGGGCCATGGAGAGAGTAGCCGAGCCAGCACCATCCTTGGCCTTGACGACCTCATCACCACCGAACTGGATACGGTGAGTAAGAGCATCGAGGGTCTCGCCCGAGATGTCGGGGTGATTCGACTGGGAGATCAGAGGAACGATGGTGACACCGGAGTGGCCACCAACGACGGTGACGGGCTCATCCTCGGGCTTGGTTCCCTTGACCTGCGAGATGAAGCGGGAGGCTCTGAGAACATCGAGGGTGGTGACACCGAAAAGACGCTTGGGGTCGTAGACACCCTTGGACTTGAAGACCTCCGACACAATTGGGACAGTGGAGTTGACGGGGTTGGAGATGATGCAGGTGAAAGCCTTGGGAGCGTAGTCGGCAACCGCCTTGGCGAGATCACGGACGATGGAGGCGTTGGTGTTGAACAAGTCATCACGGGTCATACCGGGCTTACGGGGAATACCGGCAGGGATGACGACAACGTCAGCACCGGTAAGAGCCTTCTCGAGTCCACCGTTATCGGGAAGGTAACCAGTAACGGTCGAGTTGGCGGGGACGTGGGAGACATCGGCAGCGACACCGGGAGCACCACGGAGATCGTAGAGAGCAAGGTCAGTGACCTTGTCGTTGAGCTTCAAGAGAAGCGAGAGGGGCTGACCAATACCACCTGATAGAAAGTTAGACAAAGATACGAGCGAGCACAGGAAAATTTAATTGGCTCAATTGCTTACCAGCGGCACCGAGGACGGCGACCTTGTAGGCCTAGAGAGCAGAGAATAGGTTAGAGGTCGGTCGGGATCGGAGTAGGACTTTCAAGTCGATGGATTGTAGAGGAAGGAACATACGGTAGCCGAGGTGGAGGAGAAAGCACGACGCTGGACGGTCGAGAAAGCGGAGCGAGTGAGAAGAACCATTGTGTAGACGATCAGGTGGAGAACCAAGGAGGAAGAGGAAGGATGAGAGCGGGAGAGGGACGAAAACGAGGAAGTTGAAATAAAAGGAAGAACCCGAGCTCCGGAGAGCGCGGAGGAGGCGCGCACCAGCCACATCTGCCGCACCTTGCCGACCCCGGCAGCCAATCAGACCTCAGCAGCTGTGCCACAGCCTCCCCGTTCCCCACGGCTTCTTCTCGGCCTGCTTCTTCCACGGCATTCTATATCCGTAAAGCCTTGGTTAGAGGACAATTTGTAGTGTTTTCTGCCTCAATTGCGGCAGTATTTCCTCGTACTGCTCAGCTCTGCCTTCAGCAGTTCTGATCTGCAATTATGCGACTGTAGCGATAACGTGTGTGTGTTGTATTACCGGGCTCTGTCGACTCCATTTTGCCTTTCGATCTGTGATCATTTGGGTTTTGTGCTGCGGATCATAATCACTATTCTGGGAGCAGCAAAACCGACAATGAGCCCCACAACCACATAAACCCTCGAGTTCATAACTATTCCCAGTGTTAAATCGCTCCAAAGCTGCAATCAGTAGTCTTTAAAATGTTTGAAAAATTGATCCATTGCCTTATTCTAAACTTTAAGGATCACGGGAAACTCAAGCACTTGCTACCATCGAAAAAGAACGAGAGGTTGAATCGATTTAGACGGTGTATAGCGCTGAGCCAGTGATCAATCTGAGTTGTGGGGTAGATTGAACGAGAAGTGAGAATCTCGAAGAAGCAGAGCATAGACCTCATTCGAAATAGGAAAAAGGTAGAAGATCGAATGATCCTCGCTAGCCACGCGACTCAGAGCAGCAAGTTACAAATCCTGAATCAAATCCGTAATTTCAGTATTCGATGTAGACGCTTAGGACAGCGAGCAATTTGCGGGCGAGCATCGACGAGTTCGAGGACGGACTGCTACTGCTGTACGATTTAAGCGCTCCCCGATGAGAAACCCGAGGACGAGTGAGCTAGTAGGCACCACGAGCCTCAAGAATGACGGAGTTTTCTACAAGGAAATCACAGCCTGAGTATAGCTCATGAATGGAGAGTCCCGCGTCGCGCTTGCCAGACGAGAGCAGCAAAGAAGGTCTCGCGGGTGGGACTTGACTCTGCCGGGCGGCCACTGTCAAAGTCCCTACCAAAGATGAAGTCATAGTCGCCCACTAGCGTGCACACTAGACGAAACCAGACCATAGAATTTGCAGAACCCTGGAGTTTGGCGGCTGACTGGACGAGCAAGTAGGAAGCATGGCAATGTGCGTTCTGCAGTTAAGTAGTCTTAGCCATAATTATGATCAACTAATCACGCTGCTGTTCGCCCAAGCTACTTGTGAGAACAAGAGCTAAATCCATTGTCTTGCATGGTATCTCATTTCTTCGGCTGCTAGTACGGTTGCTATCTGCACAGCGGCCTCTCGATCCAGTTTATCGCTCGGAACGAGCCGGCATGCATACGCAGACTTTCGCCGCACATATCTCCGCCATCATTCTGCAGATCACAGTCTTACTGTCACTGCGCGCGAGAAATAGATGATGGTTAGGAGTTCAGACGGACATGAAGCTATTCGATGGAATGGCCATCACCACATGGGACACATTCAAAGTATAAATCTGGTGCGGCGTGTGAAGTACCAAGATAAACAAAACCACATTGCAATCACGATTTTTCGTTCCGATATCGGTATATTGGGACTCGATTTCTCGATAGTGCGTTGGACACTTCCAAAATATCTATGGCGACCATTGATGCGATTGAAATGCCTCCCATAAACGACTGGATGAAGGTGAAACTAGAGGCAACTGAGTGCCCCAATACTGACGCCAATGCAAGAAACTTCGCTTCCGAAGCATGATCAGAGGACTCTCCGTCGAACGCCCGAGCTAGCAATGATGTCGTGCAATCCATTGCTTGCGAACTAGTTATATACGCAGGCTGCTGGCAACGTTGCAAAAGCCCGGAGAAACTTCAGATCTATCGCAGCAGTCAGAGCCGCAAATGTTCGCCGCTCTAGAACGATGGAATTCTATCGGCTCACCTATGGCGCAGCGAAACAATCCGGGTATAAGGCAGCAGCAGCACCTACTATGACTTCTAAAGAACCCAATACCCCTCTGTTGATCGTGGCCACTTTTCTACGCCTGTCATCATCATCGATGTCTACTCCTGCGCACGAGTCAATAGTGCTTTGAAAGATGCGAAAGTCCATGATAGTATCCGCCTCACGAACGCTCCTATAAGGTTATGACAGACAACGAAAATTGATCACTTTCTTGCCTACAGGTAGATCTTCAAGCGGGTAACCGAAGCGGTGGGAACCAAATTTGAGAGAGTGAAGATCTAGGAGAGGAGGCCAAATGCAATTATCCATGGCGTTAGTTGTGTTCCAGCCAGAGACATTCCCGAGCTCCTACTTTTCAATATCTACGACCAGAAAATACCCAACTCTTCTGATACCTCTCGAAACGTCACGATTTCTTTCTCCATTTCTGTCCCTATTTTTCACATGATTCACGCTGGTTATTGCAGTACTCATTATCTTTGCTGGAATGTAAGCTTTTGCAAAGAGAAAAGGCATCAGATGCTGATCTTTAACTAGAGAGAGTATGATTTTTAGCTGAGCAGCGAGCCTGATAGCGTCATCTCGCATCCAGGCGATCACTCTTCTCTCCTCAATCTTTCCTTTGTTACCAACTCAATAATGAATGAGATTGAAAATTGGGCTGTATTTGAAGATTAAGTTATAACCACAAACGACGACTGACACGCTCAATGTCAGGGAATATCCCCCTGGCGCGTTCCGGACATCTCTGGCAGTCTTGAGACATTACCAGAAAATTTGGCGAGGGCTGCAATATCTACACTCGTTCATTTTGCAACGCTGAGAACAACGCTGTTGGCTGGGCTTTCACTGTCGAGTATGGAGAGCACTTCAAGCATGATGAGTTTGTTTTTTTGGGCTTTCAATCTGATCTTTATTCTGCGGCGATAAACACCTTAGCGAAGGCCACAACCTGGACATCAAAACAGAGACCGTCAAACGGCGCCATCCACTTCTTCACTGATGCCCCTGCTGCCTTGAAACGCCTGGAGAAGTCTTGGCGCGCCTCAAATCAGCGTCAAGCTACTGTGATCTATCAAGCCATCGATTGACTGTCTGAAACCAACACCAAAGTCTCCATCTATTGGCTTCGCTCCGCTACCAAAGTAGAGGGCGGCATTCGCGCCCTGGCTTCAGAATCTCAAGCAGCCTTGTCGCCAGATTGCGTCAATCATGACTGTTCTCTGCGCTCTATCTATAAGTCAGTGGATGACCACACTTACATGGAATGGAATGCCAGGTTTCAAGCCGCGCCTCAATCAGAAGACTATACACATGAAGGCAAGCCTCGATCCTCTATTGACATGCCCTTTGTGAATATCCCTCGCAGCATTGCCAGCTGTATTGTGAGCTTCAGGATTGGACATGGCTTTTTCAACAGCTACTTTGCAAGACATGACAGAGAGCCTCGTCCCTCTCCAGAGTGTTGGCGTGGAATCCCATTGCAGTCAGTTCGGCATGTGCTTCTTTTCTGCCGCAATCACAGAGAGGAACGGAAGAATGCTTTTGAAGGTATCCCAAACGCCGAACGCACGCTCAACCGCATCCTATGGACAGACAAAGGTCTTTCTGCACTTGTCAGATATCTTCAGAGGACCCACATCGGCACTGGTCACTGGTATCATCAGCAAAGCTCTCTCACACAGAGCCAGAGGGACGAGTTATGGATCAATTTTATGGTAGATTCGAAAGTGCATCGCGAATATTAAGGAGGAGGAGTAGCAGTGAGGTCTCTTAAGGAAGTTGATAGTTTGGATGTTTATTATTGATTTTTTGGGGTTTTTATTCTTTATCTGAAATATGCGATGGCGAATTCTGCAAAATTTCTTTATGATATTTTTGACTTGGAGATTTATCTGTTATCGATTTGTTTGTTATTGTGACACGATCTAAGGATCTATTTTGTTTTATATAGTGGAGAAGGGGGAGAAAGTCTGTAATAACCTAGCTGTTGCAACAGACTTAAAACAGAGATTCATCATCATCAGGATTGAGTTACAGATTATGATCCCATTGGATTCTCAATTATACCTGATGTTCAGGCACACCCAAACAAGAGAAAACTCTGAGGCTAGTTCTGCAGAAGACCTACTTGATGAAGTTTGCAAAGCCCAGCAGATCCCATGCGGGTTTGAGAACAGTCCCTAGTATCAGCAGCACCAATAATTCTAATCCTTGTGGAGAGTAGTATCATTTTATGCATCCAAAGTTCAGGGTTTACTCAGAAAGATCTAAATCCTCAAGAATCATTTATGAGTATAAATGATGGTAAAATCTTGACTTTATAGTCTGTATGCAACAACTGCGATATAGCACGCTGTTCTCTTTCCAATTTTCCTACAAATTTTCTGCAATCTGACAGACTGTCTTTCAAAAAGCAGTAGTATGGCTCAATGGAATGACTGCTGCATTGCTTCCTTTGAATCCACAGACTTCAGATTGATTGATAGATCTATTTTGAGGTCTGTGTGCAACAAATAGGCTATGAAATACTATCTCCCCCTTCTCCATTATCTACTAGAAATTGTGAAACAAAACAAAACAAAACAAAACAAAATCGATCATAAGATTGTCTCGCATGTTGAAAATAGTGTTCCATTATGCAGCAGGATCAAGGGTTTCCTTGGAGGGAACTGAAACCCTAAGGAAACTACTGGGTGCAACCAGAAGCAACTGGAAACATTTAGAAGGGACCGGAAGCAACTGGAATCTACCGGAAGGAACTAGAAGAAACTGGAAAGAACTGGAAGCAGCTAGAAGGAGCTGGAAGGATCTGGAAAGATCAGATGACTAATCAGATGACTGGTCAGATGACTGATCAGATGATACTTGAAGAACTTTGTATAAACTTTGTATGAACTTATTTTGTCTATATATTGACCAGCTCCCTCCCTTGTTTTGTACATATCATTCAATCAATCAATAACATATCATATTATCTATCAAAGCACACTTAAGGAATATCATCATCAATGGATAACTCTGACAACTTCAACACTTTCCACACCAAACAACCATGGAAACCCCTTTTAAAGAAGATCGAATAAACCTGGCTATTCAAGCTCTTGATAGCACTGAAAATTTCAGCATTCGAAGTGCTGCGAAGTGGAAGCGCGCCGCTACAAGGGGTGCGCCGCTTCAAGGGGGTAGGTGTTCTATATAAACACAAAAAAAACTAAAATGGTGGGAAAAGTTGGAGACAGACTATCATAACCTAGTCGTTGCATATAGACAGTAATTATCAAAATATCTACTATGATATCATTTACTTTCTCTCCATATCATCATCATCATGATCAGTATCATATAAGTATGAAAAGCCTGTTTGAGAGGGCAAAGTATAAGAAGGGTTTTCAGACGCCCTACAAACGCCCTATTAAAGCCCTACACAAATTCTGTAAACTCTATGATGATGACAAATCTGTGTTTTTAAGTCTGTTGCAAGAATTCGGTTATGACAGACTATCCCTCCCTTCCCCACTATATAATAAAAAAAAGATCCTAAGATTGTGTCACAATAACAAATAAATCAATAACAGATAAATCCCCGAGTAACACAAAGACTGTCATAACCTAGTTGCTGCAACAGACTTAAAGCAGAGATTTGAATGAGAGAAACCGATCTGTAGCAAGTAATCATGCAGCAGCTCATTCCAGCATCGTGGTGCCTGCTTTAGACCATAAAGACTCCGCTGTAATCTCCATACTTTCTTGCTGTTCTGAAAATATCCCGGAGGAGGCTGTAGATAAATTTCCTCTTCCAATTTTCCATAGAGAAAAGCAGTCTTTATGTCCATCTGATGAATATGGTAGTCATTGATAGCGGCATGAGCCAAAAGGATCCTGATTGATTCAAATCCGACCACTGGTACAAAGGTCTTATCAAAATCAATTCCATATTCTTGAGTGAATCCGCTGGCGACAATCCGAGCCTTGTATTTTGTGAGCTGGCCATCCTTGCCATATTTCTTCTTGAAAACCCATTTGGAAGTGGGGAGCAGTGATATGGCCCAGCAGTATAGCCGCTGCATTGCTCCCTTAAGATCCATGGTTCGAGCCCCGCTTGTGAGCTTTTCCTGGATTTTGGCCTAATATTGAACACCCCCCCAATTTTCACCTTGATAATTTTCAGCATAAAATGGTCTTGGTTGCAAAATTTATATTGAACCCCCCACTGCAGTAGCACCAAGTTTACAACAAAGCGGTGAAAGAAATGAGATCCCCCGGATTTTATGGATAATACTATGGACTTTACTATACGCCTTCCCTTTCTGGCAATGGTTGAACTGAAGCACCTACTGGATAGCTTGTCGTCCACTTCAGGCAGGCATACTTGGATATCCTATCAGGGAGATGGAAAAATTGAAGTTGGATTAGAAAAATGGAGATAAAAAAAAATTGGCGGAAGAAGTTGGAGACAGTCTGTCATAACCTAGTTGTTGCAAATAGACTATAATAAAAAGATTCATCATCATCATCATCATCAACTCATCATGCCTGAAGCGCCCCCCATATTCGACAGTGAAAGCCCAGCCAGCAGCGTTGTTCTCAGCGTTGCATAATGAGCGAGTGTAGATATTCCAGCCCTCGCCAATGATTTCCAAAAATTCCTTTTCTGGTAATCTCTCAAGCCTGCTAGAGATGTTCGGAACATGCCAGGGTGGGTATTCCCTAACATTGAACGTCTCAGTCGTCGTTTGGGGTTGAACATCCAGCTGAATAGTCTTTAACAAGTAGTCTAGTCGACATTGAAGGCTCACTTGCGGTCCAGGCTGGAACCATCTCCCATGAGGCGCAGCAGGAGATGTACGAGACTCCTCCGGGTGGTTGGGAAGCGCGTCGCATCTTGGAACCAAAGGATGAGTACTTGGGAGTGTTGCCAGTCGAAGAGCGTACTTTCGCATTCGTCGTCGGAGTCTGATGGCCACCGGAGGGATCGCTGCCTCACATTCAAGCGCTGCAATTGGAGAGGACATAAACCCGCCCAAAATCATCCTGAGCGCGTCATTCTGTAGCTTTGTGAATCTCCCAGTTATTCCCACTTTCTCGGTCCAGTAGAGCTCTGTCCCGTAGTCTGCAAGAGAAGTGATGCAAGCGATATAGATCTGGCGGAAGGATGAGTGCGAGAGGCCGCCTGTCGATTTGCCGAGCCGTCGAAAAGACATGAGCGCGCGTGTTGCCTGCACCAGCCTTCGCTTAACATGTTGTTGAAATCCGATCTTGTCGTCAAAGAAAACACCTAGCCAGCGTACGACGCGCGCCGGCTTGAGTACTGTGCCGGAAGGAGTCTTCAAAGTGTCGGTTGGTCGTTTCCGAAAGCTGCTAAAATGAATAAGCTCGGACTTGCTGTCGTCAAAGGCCACGGCATTTTCTCTGCCCCATTCAACAGCCGTCGCGAGCGCGTTAGTCAATTCTTTAACATTTTTTGCGATCGACTTACTGGAATAAATCAGCGCAACGTCATCAACATAGCTAGGACAAAAGACCAGCTGGTGTTTCGCTTTCAACCTCGAAAATAGAGGGCGCAAATAGAGAAGGAACAAGAGCGGAGACAGCGGCGATCCCTGGGGAATACCGGTCGACACAGCTTGCATCTCTCCCGCTTTGCGATCAAAAGCAAAGGCGATACTTCTCCCAGTCAAAAATTGAGCCACCCATGACGTCACTTGAGCTGCAAATCCCATCTCTCTAAGCGTCTGAAGAAGCCGCTCGCGAGACACGTGATCGAGGGCTCCCTTAACATCAATGAAGAGTGCTGTAGTCTGTTCTCCTCTCAACTTTGCAAGCTGACGCTCGTGCAGCAGAAGCATCGCTGCATCCACCGCTGATCGCTGAGCTCGACCTCCCATCTGATATTGATCCAGGAGACTGTTCTCTTCTGCAATGAATGCCATCCGAGTTGCCATGATTTTCTCTGAGATTTTGCCGAGGCAATTCAGCAAAGAAATAGGCCGGTACGCTTTCGCAACAGAGTAGTCTGGTTTGTGCGGTTTTGGAATCAGTACACAGATCGCCTCGCGCCAGGCACGAGGGTGATGGCCAGAGTCCAGCAGCGTTCGAAAGACATGAAAAAACAAGTCAGGGATCGATTGATAGGCCTTCTTCAAGACAGCAAAGGTAAGACCATCAGGACCCGGCGCCTTTTTGGGGTTCGAGTCCATGATTGCATCTCTAAGTTCGCTTTCTTGCAGTGGTTCCCATCGATGCTGATCAACGCTGCCGGCAGTCTCTGATGGCTCAAAAACAGGCGGCGCTGGAAACATTGAGGTAAGAAACACCTGGCTTTTCTCCTCAAAACTCGTTGCCATTCCTCCCTCAGGCCTTTGCAGATCAGGAGTTTGGTTGCTGGACTGCGGTTTCAGATATTTCAGCACCCCAAACACCTCAGTCCCAGCCAAATTCTCCAGATAATCTCGCCACATAATTGTTCGAGCTTTCAGAATTGTCTTGTTGCGACGTGAGCGGAGGCATTTCATTTCCTCCCACTTCGCCACATTGTCCCTGTCCTTGTACCATCGATTGCGGGCTCGTCGAAAGTCCTTGACCGCCTGCTGCACTTCCTCGTTCCACCAACGCTTCGACCACGCACAGATTCGCAGTAAAGGTGCTGAAGCATCCACCGCTTGTCTGATGATGTCGCGCAGCTGGCAGGCGAGGAATTCTGAGAGCTCTTCACTGTTGTTAGTAATATTAGTATTATCATTCCTTATATTCTCCATCCATTCAGCGCCAAGAGCCTTGAGCTCAGCGTTAAAGATCTCCCAATCAATCTTCTTCAAATTCCGCCTCAAAACTTCTTCTTTTGTTGGCGGGCTCAAGTCATTTGATATAACAGAAAAATGAATGACTTCATGATCAGATCCCGTACCTTCCCTCTCTAAAACTGCCCAATCTTCAATCTCATCCATCATCCTGCTAGTAGCAAAAGTAAGATCAATGACAGAAGAGCGCTCATCATTCTTAGGGTTTCCGATTCTGGTGATTTTGTCAGGCTCGTTGAGAAGCTGAAAGCTGTGCCTGTGCATGTATGCCACCAACTCCTCATGATGCTTTTGTCTAGGTACGCCAGAATCCCACAGCCAGCAGTGAGCGTTGAAGTCTCCGGCCATAATTGTGCGAGCTGGTGGGACAAAGTTGACCAGGGAGCGTTCAACCGTGAATGAGGGATCAGAAGATTGGCGAATTTGCTCATTGTAGATGTTCAAGAGGAGAAACTCGGGGATCTTCTCCGTCGAAATGTAGGTGCCTTGAATGTAGTTGTGGTCCGATATTCCTTCGTATGCAGGCCGTGTGTTGAGATAAGGGTTGTTGGTGTTCTTGTATGTGAGAACCTGTGGCCGACCTGGGATGCTGGTGATTGGCTGGCATAGTTCAAAGCACCCAAGGTCAGGAGGTTTCCTGGCTCTTGTATCAAAGGCTGGCTCCTGAAATATCATAATGTCGGCAGTGTCTTTGTAGTCCTCGAAGTTTGTATCATGTTCACGGAGCCTTTAGCTGTGTTGTGTTGAATGATTCGAATTTGATATGGCATTGGGTTGTAACTATTCATGGTGCATTCCGCTGTTGAGTTGTTGGGCGTCGGTGGAAGGGGAGGGCGTCGAATAATCGTCGGTCGAGGGAGAGGTTGCTGGAGGAGTTGAAGTCGAGGATTCCGAGTCCATTTCCATCTCGTCGGACTGCTGTCTGGCAAAGCGACGTGACCAGATGTCCCTTGCTTTGATGTACTCTGGACATTTGTCGTCGAAGGCGGCGTGTTGGCCTCCACAGTTGGCACATTTGAAGAAGGTGTGCTCGCATTTTCGCTGCCCACAATCACCACAGCGGTGCTGCTGATGTTGAAAATAGTGTTCCATTATGCAGCAGGATCAAGGGTTTCCTTGGAGGGAACAGAAACCCTAAGGAAATTGCTAGAAGGGACCGGAAGCAACTGGAATCTACCGGAAGGAACCAGAAGGAACTGGAAAGAACTGGAAGCAGCTAGAAGGAGCTGGAAGGATCTGGAAGGAGCTGGAATGATCTGGAAAGATCAGATGACTGATCAGATGACTGGTCAGATGATTGATCAGATGATACTTGAAGAACTTTGTATAAATTTTGTATGAACTTATTTTGTCTATATATTGACCAGCTCCCTCCCTTGTTTTGTACATATAATTCAATCAACAACATATCATATTATCTATCAAAGCACACTTAAGGAATATCATCATCAATGGATAACTCTGACAACTTCAATATGTCTGGAACTTCCTGTTGAAAATAGTGTTCCATTATGCAGCAGGATCAAGGGTTTCCTTGGAGGGAACAGAAACCCTAAGGAAATTACTAGGTGGAACCAGAAGCAACTGGAAACAGCTAGAAGGGACCGGAAGCAACTGGAATCTACCGGAAGGAACCAGAAGGAACTGGAAAGAACTGGAAGCAGCTAGAAGGATCTGGAAGGAGCTGGAATGATCTGGAAAGATCAGATGACTGATCAGATGACTGGTCAGATGACTGATCAGATGATACTTGAAGAACTTTGTATAAATTTTGTATGAACTTATTTTGTCTATATATTGACCAGCTCCCTCCCTTGTTTTGTACATATCATTCAATCAACAACATATCATATTATCTATCAAAGCACACTTAAGGAATATCATCATCAATGGATAACTCTGACAACTTCAATATGTCTGGAACTTCCACTGGCAAAGACAATTTGCAACAGGTTATGAGCCCTGGCAATGACTCTTTGAAGTTACCAATCCTTAATGCTCTCAACTACTCTGAATGGGCTTTTGCCTTGAGGATGGTGATGGAGCAGAAGGGCCTGTGGGGAGTTGTGGGCACACCTTTGAGTGACCTTGACATAAAGTCACAAGAGGAGGATCCCCACTTTGAGTCAATCAACAGACAGGCTCTTATATTGATGATGGGCGCGGTACAAGTCAAGGATTATCGGCACTTGAAATGCGGTAATGCTAGGAAGGCTTGGAAAAATCTTCAGGGTGTATACATGAGTGATGCAGCAGGAGTCAAAGCCTCTTTGGTGGCCAAGTTGTTGTTCCTCAAGTTGGAGGAAGCAACACTTGAAGCCTTTGAGTCCTATGAGCGTGAGTTTATGGGGGTTCTTGAGCAGATGGACCAGCTAGATGTCAAACTTCAAGATGTCTATGCCTCCATTCTCCTCAGATCTTTCCCAGATGCACTTGAGGGCACTATCTCAGTCCTTGAGCAGCAGAAGGATACGCTCACAGTCCAGGATGTCTTCAGTGGAGTCAGGACCTCCCTGACCAGGAAGCCTCAAGGAAACCAAGGCAGAGGTAGCTTGCTTGCAGTGAAAGACTCAGGGAAGAAGAAACTGAAGTGTTATAAGTGTGGAAAGGAAGGCCACTTCAAGAGAGACTGCCCTAAAGGAAAGGATCAGAACAAGGACAACAAGTTCAAGATCCATGCAGCTGTGGTTAACAGCAACCTCGGTGCTGAACAGCGGGTGGAAAGGGCAGGGTTGGTGGCAGGAAATCAGTCTGGAAGGCTTGAGGATAGTGGGTGGTTCATCGACATGGGAGCCACCAGGCACATTACATCCAACAGAGCCGTTCTCCAGGATTATCAACCTCTGGAAGCAATATTAGAGGTTGCTAATGGGCAGTATATGAGAGCAGTGGGACAAGGAAATGCCTTTGCCAAAGTCCAGGACAGAGGAAAGGAATACACTGTGCCTCTCAAGAATGTACTGCATGTGCCTGAAGCGAAGATGGGTCTTGTATCTACCAGCATGCTGAGCAAGGATTCAGATGTTTGGACAATTGATGCAGGGCTGAAGTGTTTTGTGAGCACCTCGGAAGGACAGAAGATCAAGATCGGAACACGCTCAAAGTTCGAAGAGCTGTGCCGGTTTGATGGACAGTTTGCTGAAATTGATATCAACAAAATCAATGCAGTCAGTTCTATATGGCATCAGAGACTCGGACATGTCTCTGATCAGATCCTGGAGCAGATGCAAAGACACAGCACTGTCAAAGGTCTTGACACTCACATCTCAAGTTGCAAGTGCAATACTTGCGCTGCTGCGAAATCTCATCGACTACCATACAAGGAAAGCACTACCAAGACGACGCGTCCACTGGAACTCATTCATACCGATGTTTGTGGACCAGTCTACAATTCCTTGACTGGTGAGAAGTATTTCATGACAATGATCGATGACTACTCACATTATGTGAATGTCTACTTCTTGGAAAATAAGTCGGACGCGGCAGAGGCTATCAGGACGTATATTCGTCAGTCTAGCAACAAACTAGGACAGACAATGGTGACCCTTAGGTCAGACAATGGCGGCGAATACACCTCGAAAGATCTGGAGAAATTCCTGGATGAACAAGGAATTGAGCACCAGACTACTGTTGCAGAGACTCCTCAACAGAACGGCGTCGCTGAGCGAATGAATCGGACTTTAATTGAGAAAGCATTGAGCATGTTGATCGAGGCAAAAATGCCGGAAAAGTTTTGGCCAGAAGCGATCAAATGCGCGGTTCATGTCGCAAATCGGATCACTAGCAGAGCTATAGCGCCCAACACAACACCCTATGAGCTCTGGTTTGGCAGGAAGCCTGATGTTTCCTACTTCCGGGTCTTTGGAAGTACGGCATGGATTCACAAATCGAAAACTCAGGCTGGTGGCAAGTTTTCCCCAAAAGGAATCCGAGGAGTGATGGTTGGCTATGCTGCAAACAAAAAGGCATACAGGATTTATATCCCATCACGAGGGGTAACTTTTGCCAGAGATGTTGTCTTCGATGAGACAACATTGGGGCTTGATTGGTACAAGCCTGCACGCTTGGATAGCGGGTTGGAAAGATCTTCAGAAGTTACAGTTGAACAACTTGGAGCCAGTATTGGTTTTTGGCCTCGAGTTCATCATCCATCCAGTGCTCTATCATCAGAAGATAATAGATCAAGTGGGAGAAGAGAAAATGATGAACCAGCTGAGGATGTTCAGGATGAGTTGGTCGAGGCTCAGGAGTCTGAAGACATGGAAATTGATCACGACTTGGAGGAAAATCAAGGAGAGATGCGAGTCGTTACTCGCAATGAGGACCAAGGGCCGAGAAGACGGCAAATCCGTGATGTGGACGCCATTGAGGAACGAATCAGACAGCGAATTGCAAGGGATGAAAGAAACTCCCAGGGCACTCTCAAAATATTCGATTTCAATGACTACGATTATGAGGACAACAATGAGGAAGACGATGAGATGGATCTCGACAAAGAAGAGTCAGACGGCGATGATGCTCGATTCATCAGAGAAAATTCAAAGAAACGAAGGCTCGACGGCAACAGGATCAACAGCGATCGAATGATTCTCGACAGGAGCGACAGAAGTGAGTCTGAGGATCCACTCAGTCTTCAAGCATGGGCAGTCAGGACAAAAGATACGGCAGAGCCAGTGACAATTCAGCAGGCAAAGGCAAGCCCAGAATGGTTACACTGGAGCAAGGCTTGCGAGGACGAGCTGAATTCTCTACAAGAAAATCAAGTGTGGAGATGGAGTGAGCTACCTAGTGGGAGAAAAGCAATTACTTCCAAATGGGTTTTCAAGAAGAAATATGGCAAGGATGGCCAGCTCACAAAATACAAGGCTCGGATTGTTGCCAGAGGATTCACTCAAGAATATGGAATTGATTTTGATGAGACCTTTGCACCAGTGGTCAGATTTGAATCAATCAGGATCCTTTTGGCTCATGCTGCTATCAATGACTACCATATTCATCAGATGGACATAAAGACTGCTTTTCTCTATGGAAAATTGGAAGAGGAAATTTATTTGCAGCCTCCTCCGGGATATTTTCAGAACAGCAAGAAAGTATGGAGATTACAGCGGAGTCTTTATGGTTTGAAGCAGGCACCACGATGCTGGAATGAGCTGCTGCATGATTACTTGCTACAGATCGGTTTCTCTCAGTCAAGCGATGACTATGGCATTTACAGAAGCAAAAAAATCAAACCTATTGCTTGCTGTATATGTTGATGATCTGATAATTACTGGCAAGGATTTGGACTCTATCAATAAGTTCAAAGAGAACATGCGCAAAAGGTTCCAGATGACTGATATGGGTGAGACAAGCTATTTCTTGGGGATTGAAATTACCAGAGACAGAGCCAAAGGCACTCTCACAATTTGTCAAAAGAAATATGCTGAGGAAGTCTTGAAAACCTTCAATATGCAAGACAGCAACCCTGTCACAACGCCTGTGGATTTGAGTGTTACACTCTCTCAGAAAATGAGTCCAAAGACCAAGACTGAGGAAAAGGAAATGGAGAAAATTCCCTATCAGAGTGCTGTTGGAAGCCTGAATTATTTGGCTATTGGGACGAGACCAGACATTGCAAATGCAGTGGGAGAAGTCTCCAGATTCAACTCCAATTATGGAAAGCAGCACTGGACAGCAGTCAAGCGAATTTTGCGATATATCAAAGGAACGGCATCCATGGGAATCACCTTCAGCAAACACCATGGCAACTTACTTACCGGCTACTCAGATGCAAATTATGCAATGGATATTGATGAGCGGAAATCAACCTCAGGATATGTCTTTGTCCTTGGAGGTGGAGCAGTGAGTTGGAAATCCAAGCGCCAGAAATCAGTTGCCTTGTCAACCACAGAGGCAGAATATATGGCACTGAAGCTAGCAGCTCAGGAAGCTGTTTGGCTGAAGAGACTTTATGAATTCATGAGCCAGAATTCACACCGGCCGATTCAAATCGCAGAAGACAATCAGGGAGCAATCAAATTGGCAAAGAATCCACAGTTCCATGAGAGAACAAAGCATGTTGATGTCAGCTATCACTTCACCAGACAAGCAATCACTGATGGCATTATCAACATTATTGGATGTGGAACCAAGGATATGGTTGCAGACCTTTTGACCAAAGGAATTGCAAGAGAGCAATTTGGAAAGCTGAGATCAATGATGGGAATGAACTGAATAATGGAAAAAGTGGGAGTGTTGAAAATAGTGTTCCATTATGCAGCAGGATCAAGGGTTTCCTTGGAGGGAACAGAAACCCTAAGGAAATTACTAGGTGGAACCAGAAGCAACTGGAAACAGCTAGAAGGGACCGGAAGCAACTGGAATCTACCGGAAGGAACCAGAAGGAACTGGAAAGAACTGGAAGCAGCTAGAAGGAGCTGGAAGGATCTGGAAGGAGCTGGAATGATCTGGAAAGATCAGATGACTGATCAGATGACTGGTCAGATGACTGATCAGATGATACTTGAAGAACTTTGTATAAATTTTGTATGAACTTATTTTGTCTATATATTGACCAGCTCCCTCCCTTGTTTTGTACATATCAATTCAATCAACAACATATCATATTATCTATCAAAGCACACTTAAGGAATATCATCATCAATGGATAACTCTGACAACTTCAATATGTCTGGAACTTCCACTGGCAAAGACAATTTGCAACAATCAGAGACATGTCCGAGTCTCTGATGCCATATAGAACTGACTGCATTGATTTTGTTGATATCAATTTCAGCAAACTGTCCATCAAACCGGCACAGCTCTTCGAACTTTGAGCGTGTTCCGATCTTGATCTTCTGTCCTTCCGAGGTGCTCACAAAACACTTCAGCCCTGCATCAATTGTCCAAACATCTGAATCCTTGCTCAGCATGCTGGTAGATACAAGACCCATCTTCGCTTCAGGCACATGCAGTACATTCTTGAGAGGCACAGTGTATTCCTTTCCTCTGTCCTGGACTTTGGCAAAGGCATTTCCTTGTCCCACTGCTCTCATATACTGCCCATTAGCAACCTCTAATATTGCTTCCAGAGGTTGATAATCCTGGAGAACGGCTCTGTTGGATGTAATGTGCCTGGTGGCTCCCATGTCGATGAACCACCCACTATCCTCAAGCCTTCCAGACTGATTTCCTGCCACCAACCCTGCCCTTTCCACCCGCTGTTCAGCACCGAGGTTGCTGTTAACCACAGCTGCATGGATCTTGAACTTGTTGTCCTTGTTCTGATCCTTTCCTTTAGGGCAGTCTCTCTTGAAGTGGCCTTCCTTTCCACACTTATAACACTTCAGTTTCTTCTTCCCTGAGTCTTTCACTGCAAGCAAGCTACCTCTGCCTTGGTTTCCTTGAGGCTTCCTGGTCAGGGAGGTCCTGACTCCACTGAAGACATCCTGGACTGTGAGCGTATCCTTCTGCTGCTCAAGGACTGAGATAGTGCCCTCAAGTGCATCTGGGAAAGATCTGAGGAGAATGGAGGCATAGACATCTTGAAGTTTGACATCTAGCTGGTCCATCTGCTCAAGAACCCCCATAAACTCACGCTCATAGGACTCAAAGGCTTCAAGTGTTGCTTCCTCCAACTTGAGGAACAACAACTTGGCCACCAAAGAGGCTTTGACTCCTGCTGCATCACTCATGTATACACCCTGAAGATTTTTCCAAGCCTTCCTAGCATTACCGCATTTCAAGTGCCGATAATCCTTGACTTGTACCGCGCCCATCATCAATATAAGAGCCTGTCTGTTGATTGACTCAAAGTGGGGATCCTCCTCTTGTGACTTTATGTCAAGGTCACTCAAAGGTGTGCCCACAACTCCCCACAGGCCCTTCTGCTCCATCACCATCCTCAAGGCAAAAGCCCATTCAGAGTAGTTGAGAGCATTAAGGATTGGTAACTTCAAAGAGTCATTGCCAGGGCTCATAACCTGTTGCAAATTGTCTTTGCCAGTGGAAGTGTTGCAAATTGTCTTTGCCAGTGGAAGTTCCAGACATATTGAAGTTGTCAGAGTTATCCATTGATGATGATATTCCTTAAGTGTGCTTTGATAGATAATATGATATGTTGTTGATTGAATGATATGTACAAAACAAGGGAGGGAGCTGGTCAATATATAGACAAAATAAGTTCATACAAAATTTATACAAAGTTCTTCAAGTATCATCTGATCAGTCATCTGACCAGTCATCTGATCAGTCATCTGATCTTTCCAGATCATTCCAGCTCCTTCCAGATCCTTCTAGCTGCTTCCAGTTCTTTCCAGTTCCTTCTGGTTCCTTCCGGTAGATTCCAGTTGCTTCCGGTCCCTTCTAGCTGTTTCCAGTTGCTTCTGGTTCCACCTAGTAATTTCCTTAGGGTTTCTGTTCCCTCCAAGGAAACCCTTGATCCTGCTGCATAATGGAACACTATTTTCAACACTCCCACTTTTTCCATTATTCAGTTCATTCCCATCATTGATCTCAGCTTTCCAAATTGCTCTCTTGCAATTCCTTTGGTCAAAAGGTCTGCAACCATATCCTTGGTTCCACATCCAATAATGTTGATAATGCCATCAGTGATTGCTTGTCTGGTGAAGTGATAGCTGACATCAACATGCTTTGTTCTCTCATGGAACTGTGGATTCTTTGCCAATTTGATTGCTCCCTGATTGTCTTCTGCGATTTGAATCGGCCGGTGTGAATTCTGGCTCATGAATTCATAAAGTCTTTTCAGCCAAACAGCTTCCTGAGCTGCTAGCTTCAGTGCCATATATTCTGCCTCTGTGGTTGACAAGGCAACTGATTTCTGGCGCTTGGATTTCCAACTCACTGCTCCACCTCCAAGGACAAAGACATATCCTGAGGTTGATTTCCGCTCATCAATATCCATTGCATAATTTGCATCTGAGTAGCCGGTAAGTAAGTTGCCATGGTGTTTGCTGAAGGTGATTCCCATGGATGCCGTTCCTTTGATATATCGCAAAATTCGCTTGACTGCTGTCCAGTGCTGCTTTCCATAATTGGAGTTGAATCTGGAGACTTCTCCCACTGCATTTGCAATGTCTGGTCTCGTCCCAATAGCCAAATAATTCAGGCTTCCAACAGCACTCTGATAGGGAATTTTCTCCATTTCCTTTTCCTCAGTCTTGGTCTTTGGACTCATTTTCTGAGAGAGTGTAACACTCAAATCCACAGGCGTTGTGACAGGGTTGCTGTCTTGCATATTGAAGGTTTTCAAGACTTCCTCAGCATATTTCTTTTGACAAATTGTGAGAGTGCCTTTGGCTCTGTCTCTGGTAATTTCAATCCCCAAGAAATAGCTTGTCTCACCCATATCAGTCATCTGGAACCTTTTGCGCATGTTCTCTTTGAACTTATTGATAGAGTCCAAATCCTTGCCAGTAATTATCAGATCATCAACATATACAGCAAGCAATAGGTTTGATTTTTTTGCTTCTGTAAATGCCATAGTCATCGCTTGACTGAGAGAAACCGATCTGTAGCAAGTAATCATGCAGCAGCTCATTCCAGCATCGTGGTGCCTGCTTCAAACCATAAAGACTCCGCTGTAATCTCCATACTTTCTTGCTGTTCTGAAAATATCCCGGAGGAGGCTGCAAATAAATTTCCTCTTCCAATTTTCCATAGAGAAAAGCAGTCTTTATGTCCATCTGATGAATATGGTAGTCATTGATAGCAGCATGAGCCAAAAGGATCCTGATTGATTCAAATCTGACCACTGGTGCAAAGGTCTCATCAAAATCAATTCCATATTCTTGAGTGAATCCTCTGGCAACAATCCGAGCCTTGTATTTTGTGAGCTGGCCATCCTTGCCATATTTCTTCTTGAAAACCCATTTGGAAGTAATTGCTTTTCTCCCACTAGGTAGCTCACTCCATCTCCACACTTGATTTTCTTGTAGAGAATTCAGCTCGTCCTCGCAAGCCTTGCTCCAGTGTAACCATTCTGGGCTTGCCTTTGCCTGCTGAATTGTCACTGGCTCTGCCGTATCTTTTGTCCTGACTGCCCATGCTTGAAGACTGAGTGGATCCTCAGACTCACTTCTGTCGCTCCTGTCGAGAATCATTCGATCGCTGTTGATCCTGTTGCCGTCGAGCCTTCGTTTCTTTGAATTTTCTCTGATGAATCGAGCATCATCGCCGTCTGACTCTTCTTTGTCGAGATCCATCTCATCGTCTTCCTCATTGTTGTCCTCATAATCGTAGTCATTGAAATCGAATATTTTGAGAGTGCCCTGGGAGTTTCTTTCATCCCTTGCAATTCGCTGTCTGATTCGTTCCTCAATGGCGTCCACATCACGGATTTGCCGTCTTCTCGGCCCTTGGTCCTCATTGCGAGTAACGACTCGCATCTCTCCTTGATTTTCCTCCAAGTCGTGATCAATTTCCATGTCTTCAGACTCCTGAGCCTCGACCAACTCATCCTGAACATCCTCAGCTGGTTCATCATTTTCTCTTCTCCCACTTGATCTATTATCTTCTGATGATAGAGCACTGGATGGATGATGAACTCGAGGCCAAAAACCAATACTGGCTCCAAGTTGTTCAACTGTAACTTCTGAAGATCTTTCCAACCCGCTATCCAAGCGTGCAGGCTTGTACCAATCAAGCCCCAATGTTGTCTCATCGAAGACAACATCTCTGGCAAAAGTTACCCCTCGTGATGGGATATAAATCCTGTATGCCTTTTTGTTTGCAGCATAGCCAACCATCACTCCTCGGATTCCTTTTGGGGAAAACTTGCCACCAGCCTGAGTTTTCGATTTGTGAATCCATGCCGTACTTCCAAAGACCCGGAAGTAGGAAACATCAGGCTTCCTGCCAAACCAGAGCTCATAGGGTGTTGTGTTGGGCGCTATAGCTCTGCTAGTGATCCGATTTGCGACATGAACCGCGCATTTGATCGCTTCTGGCCAAAACTTTTCCGGCATTTTTGCCTCGATCAACATGCTCAATGCTTTCTCAATTAAAGTCCGATTCATTCGCTCAGCGACGCCGTTCTGTTGAGGAGTCTCTGCAACAGTAGTCTGGTGCTCAATTCCTTGTTCATCCAGGAATTTCTCCAGATCTTTCGAGGTGTATTCGCCGCCATTGTCTGACCTAAGGGTCACCATTGTCTGTCCTAGTTTGTTGCTAGACTGACGAATATACGTCCTGATAGCCTCTGCCGCGTCCGACTTATTTTCCAAGAAGTAGACATTCACATAATGTGAGTAGTCATCGATCATTGTCATGAAATACTTCTCACCAGTCAAGGAATTGTAGACTGGTCCACAAACATCGGTATGAATGAGTTCCAGTGGACGCGTCGTCTTGGTAGTGCTTTCCTTGTATGGTAGTCGATGAGATTTCGCAGCAGCGCAAGTATTGCACTTGCAACTTGAGATGTGAGTGTCAAGACCTTTGACAGTGCTGTGTCTTTGCATCTGCTCCAGGATCTGATCAGAGACATGTCCGAGTCTCTGATGCCATATAGAACTGACTGCATTGATTTTGTTGATATCAATTTCAGCAAACTGTCCATCAAACCGGCACAGCTCTTCGAACTTTG